>NC_043973.1:28043439-28343439 GCF_902148855.1 Sphaeramia orbicularis
CATTGTAGACTTATATAACAAAGGCTGTGGATGAGGGTTCCCATCATCACCACAAATCCATATTGTTTGATGTTTCCCCACTTATTTTCTCAGTAAAATGTGGTGCAAATATGTTTGAAACGCTATTACCATTACATACTATTGTGTATTTGTAATCCCTTATTTTGTATTAGTACCTTGCCTTGGTAGTTTCTTGACCAATGCACACAATGGATAGTCTTTATTACCCAGTTTCATATTAACCCATTAAGACCCAGTGCTATTTCTGTGGCAATTCCCAAATGAATTATTCTCTATTTCTACCTTTCTTAATTGATTTATCACCATTTTTTTTTTTTTTTTTGGTAATATTATCCTTTGTATTTAACATTTTTCAGTCTGAATCATGTATTTTCCTATATTTAATTCACAGATCATAGATATTCATGAAAAAATGAAGAAAAAATTACTTTTTCAGCAAAGAAATTGATAACTGTAAAAACAAGTGTCTCCATCCACTGTCATTGATCCAACTCCATGGGTTTTACTGGTGAATCAATGTTGTAGAAGATGACGGTGTTTCCATGTTCACTACGGAGCCTCTGAACGTCCAAATGAGTCATATCTAATGACCAAGAAACCATGACAAACTGCATTTTACACCAATTATTTACAAGTATTGATAGGATTAGTGAATCAACAGGTATTAAACAATTTATATCTGTAAATGGTTTGTGTCTTGTTTGTTTATTTGGGTCTTTATGGGTTAAATATGCATGTAATTTGTAGCGTCCTCATCTTTAACCATTCACATATCGATGGCCAGAATACAAAACCTCCTATCTGAAAAAATCACTTTTTTCAGGAAACAAAAAAAAAAAAACATTTAGTTTTATTATAGTATGGTCTTTGTTAAAGATACCCAAGCATATTCTACTGTTCTCAGACTCTCTTTCTATATTATGTGTTAACCATACTTACTAGGTATTTATGCCTCCCAAAGTGCAGTCCATTTAATGTGAAAACTCAAAATCAAAAAATTTGCAGATAGGAGGTTTTGTTTTTTGGCCATCGATTTGCAATGAGACTTCCTCCCTGCCACAGCGAGGAACTCTTATTATTATCCTTGTGGCCATCCGGTGTGTTTGTATATATGTCTTTTTGTTCAACCTCCTTGAAGATGATCTGAGTATAGAATTCTTGGTGGGTCACTTTTTGACATTTTTGTGACTTTCTCTGAAATGAAGGCGGTTATCATACATGTGCTTCATAACAATATCAACATGATACATTTCTTACTGATCCAGAACATATCCATCTATATTTGATGGACATTAACCCTTTATCAAGCAAGCGACTATTTTTGGTCATTTCAAACAGGCACAGTCAGGGGTCTATGAACATGTTGGGTGAAAAAAAAACTTAAAGATAGACTTATTTTGTCATTTGTAGCTGATACATAACTGTTTGGGAGTCCTAAAACCAACTTTACTATTTCTTAATGATGTCAACAAAAAAAGAGAGTGGTTGATTTTTATAGTTTTAAGAGACTATGTTTGATGTCCACAATTACATTTTTTGTCTCATACTTTACTTGCCCACGAGAGTACTGGTTTATATCTCAACCTTAATGATTATAGGTTTTAAACATTACTTATACTTATTCACTCCGAGCATGATATCGGGATGATATGAAATCACTTGTGTTTGACAGATAATTTTGATTACCAGCCTCGAGGACTTGAGAATTTACCCTGCATAACCATAATCACTTTACCCTACGTCAGTGGTTCCCAACCTTATTTGGCTCGTGACCCCATTTTAATATCACAAATTTCGTGCGACCCCAGACATTCAAAACACACATTTTTTTGCTAAAATTAATTTGGTTTTGATCATGTAATAGTTTGCTATACTATGTTGCAAATAAACATTAATTTTAGACAACATTTAGTCTATATAATGTATATTATTATGGATGGAGGCAGAAAAGCCAGGTGTAGATTATTGCATAAAGTGAGAATTTTATTTTCCTTGGTCAGGATATGTACAGTCAGTCCAGCTTGGATTTACAAGGCTGACAATTAATACTGAACAAACAAGAACTCAAACTATGAATTATGAAAGAGCTGCAGCATCTGAAACCGACTACAATGAACATTTGACAGATAAACAGAACCACAGAGCTTCAGTTTCAGCTTCAGTTTGTCATGTCTTTTATGTATTATGATTGTCTCTCTCAACTCACCATATATTTTTTTATTACTAATTTTTTTTTTTTTTTTTTTTTAATTTTTATCAATTACTAGAAATTTCAGGTGACCTCATTTTAATTCCAGGCAACCCCACCTGGGGTCCCGACCCTGAGGTTGAAAAACACTGCCCTACATAACCAGACCTCCCTTCATATTGATATCCCCCAATCCTAGACTGATTAATTTTTTTTTCACCTAAATTCCAGGAGTGACAGTCAACAATATACTAGACACTATGGTAATGTTAATTTAGGCAACTTCAAGAGAAAACAGCAACTTTTGATATGCTGAAAAATTTGCCGGTTTTTAATGTTTTATTATTTATTTTAATTTTTTTTACCTTACATAACAGATGTTTTTCCACAAAGATTTCAGTGAAAATGACTGAAATTGACAAATGTCTTTGCATGGCCTCAAAGTACTAGAAATACCCTTTCCATCCATTTATTACACATATATGCCAGGTAAATGTAGGCCAACTCATTATGATCAGAACAATTTTTTTACCCTACGTAACCGCTGGACCACGCGGCCAATCCCATGCCTCAGTGAGGTCAAGAAGCATCTTGGTTTTTATAACACTCTATAGCAGTTCAGAGAGATTTTACAGAAATTTTGAAACTGTAAATAGTGAATATGAGTGATTTTTGTCAGTTTTTGACCCTATAACAGTTGTTTTATTGTATGTGTTTGCTTTTTATCAAGTGTCTGCTCAAATGTTTTATAGGAAGAGGAGGGAAACTGTTGTCACACCAAGGACGAGGACGTAGATGCCAATACCAGACAAAGGCTGAAATTGTAATTTCAGAGTATTTCATTGATTGCCCTATAAAGGGATAATGACCTGTTCGTGCTGAGTATAACTTGTGATTCACATTCATTGTACATTCCTTTTTTGTATGCGACCAGTTCACTTTCAGTGTGATCATAAGACTGACAGTATCGACAACAAAACCTCATCCACTCCACACCAAGCAATTAAAGACAGAAGCATCCAATCCCTGGGTGTATTTTTAATGGCTCAAGGAATTGATTTATAACATGCTTTTTCTCGAGTGTGTTCATTGCATTGTGGAATTATTCATCATGGTTGAGATGGGAGTAAGGTTTTGCAATCGCTGGTAGTAAAGTGGATGTCAGCTATGGAGGATAAAAGATGAACCACAACCTATGTTTCAGATGAGCAACTGATTACCCCCATGTAGCCTCAAAACCTCATATTGTACGTTTAGATTGTTGGCTTTTCAATTTTGTGAATTTAAAGGTATATGTAAGGTTTCTAAATCAATCAGCATCTGTTATAGTTTATGTGTCTTTCAATTCAATCAATCTAAACATTTACAATTATGTTCAAATCAAAAGAAATGTGTAATTTTATTTAAAGTAGTAGCATCAAGGACCCTTTACTTACATCAACTTTTTAATGTTATATGAGGTTATGACATTAAAATGAAATTACATCACATGAATGTATGTCCCTAAACACTCCCTGAATAAATCTTTAATACATTACCTTGTCTCTAATTAAGATTTCTGTTAAGCTACAGTGCTGAAACAACTCCCATAACTCACACACTGCTACAATCTCAATTGTTTTTGTGTTTATTGAGAGATTGGTAGCAGCAAAAATCATGTATAGGCAATTTAAAAGGCACATCTTATGAACTTTGACATGAGACTACATATATTAATACTACTACAATCTACTGTTGCGCATAATGTTGGAATAAAATATGTTTAGCTCTTCTCATGAAATGATTGTGACTGTGATTTATTCTTGATAAATAAAGCATAACTATGGCTCGGTACATGATCGTTGCATCCAGATCAAGCAGACATCAGCTGTGAAATTATTAAAACTCCCCCTCACTTTCTTTTCTTTATGTTCTCAATGACTCTTAACAACACCAAAAGTATGTGTAAATGGAGATACAAAGTAATTCAGATATTTTTCTGTTTATGTTAAAATTTGTTGCAAAAAAAACAAACAAACAAACAAACAAAAAACTTCAGTTGCTTAAACAACTACTTTACAATGGAGAACACATATTTTTTCTTGTCACTGAATGTACATACATGCACTGTTTTTATGCAGGCTAACCGTAAGTATAGGAAAAAGTATTTAAATGATTCATTAGTGGCTAAATTATGTTGGAAATTATGTTGGAATAAAGTTGGAATATTGTTTTCCTGTTCTAATGAAATGATTGTGATGATGTGATTTATTCTTGATAAATGAAGCGTAACTGGGGCTCGGTACGTGATCGCTGCACCAGGTCAAAGGTGATAATAACGTGTGCAAATAGGAATAAAAAAAGGAATGTGTCTGAAAACTGAATTATTCCAGCTTTATGAGCAACAGTGTAATTTGTTTTTAACAAAAAAATAGGGTAATAGCTATATTTTGGTGAGATAGTTTGATCTAGCTGCTTCAGATCTGTACTCGTGGCTCATTTGATTTCAAGGATTTGTACAAAAAACATCTTATTTTTGCGTATTTCAACCTGAAAAAATGACTTTTACTTTAAACCAGCTACTTTTCACCATTGTACTGGTTAAAAACATTAATCAATGGGAATAATTATCTTTTTTTTTTTTTTTTTTTTTTTTTTTTTAGTTCAGTCAGGTGCAGTGAAACCCTGAAATCCACAACAGCTTGTCTGCTCACTTTTTTTTTTTTTTTAACAGATTAGGTTGCGAGTCTGAGGTAATAAAAATGATGATGCTTTGCTGTCCTGCGCAGGTCATTCTCGTGGTTATCTGTACTGCCCATCCCCCATCACTGCTTGTTCTCAACAGGATGAGCTGACTGTAAACTACACCAGGTCTATTAATTAATTAATGCACCCTAACTGCAGGCTTGGCTCCCTCCATTGTAGAGGAGCAGTTTGGGGCTGTTTTCAGTGGTGATCGCCTGTTTGTCTGTGGGTTCATGCAGTGGGAAAAGGCAGAAGAGCTGGGGAGCAAACAACTGTGGATGGGAGGACGCAGCCAGCACCATAGTCACCATTAATCACCCAGGGCCATTGTGGTCCTGTCCTGTATACGGCGCCAGTGCAGCCAGGCAGGCAGACAGAGAGGAGGAGGAGGAGGAAGAGACGGAGAGGGAGAAGAAGAGGGAGAAGAAGAGGGAGAGAGGGGGCAGGGTGGCTGCAGGGAGAAAGAGGGGGAGAGAATGGTAGGGGATCTGCCTGTATGTCCTCCTCAGCTCCTGCTCCTGGGCTGGGGAGCAGTGCTGCTGTCTCTGTGTTTGTCCACCGTGTTCTCCCAGATCCCGGATCCTGAGGTAAGATCCGACTGTAGATCCACGTATCCTCAGGGCGAGGTGATGGGTGCAGGTGTTCGGCTGTTCATATGGCAGCTTTATGTGGATTGTATTTATTGTTTGGAGTTGTTGCGTTTTTACTGACGAGGAGTAAGAGAACAATTGTTGAAACCTGATCTATAGTAGTCTTGTGTAGAGCAGCAAAGCCACATGTGTTACAAACAGGACCAAAAGAAGGATCAAGCATGACTCAGCTGGCGTGACAAGAAATGTAGCTTTTACGTTAGGGAGAAGATGATGTTACTGTTGAAAACCAGTGAAATCACTTCAATTACTGTCAAACTACAATAGAATGTCTGAAGTATAGGCACTATACTTTCTGCAATGTAAAGAAATAAGACCAAATATACAAATACTATAATAACCCCACTGAAAACACAAGCTTTAATAACCTTAAAGTGTTTGATTGGTTATAGCTACACAAAACTAGCAATAATGCAGCAATTAAATGAGATGTGGAAAAATTCAGACATTAGAACATATAATATGACTCACATACATGAACTATCTTAAGTTATAGTTACGTTATATATTATATTTTGCACCTTAATACACAGAATAAGGAAGAAGATAAAGGGGCATCTTTACATTTAATAGGAGTAGTAGTGTTATGACACATGACATCGACACTGACCTTTGCTCTGCAGGAAACAAAGCAGTGTAGTGTTGGGTTATTTTAGAAAGCATGAGACACTTTCTTTAGCTGCTTGTGTGATGCATTCTGTGCTTTTAAAGGCAAGAAATGTGAGTTGGTGGCAGGAATATAATATAATATAATATAATATAATATAATATAATATAATATAATATAATATAATATAATATAATATAATATAATATAATATTACTTGTTTTTTATAAATAGCTGCAGACTCTGCAGGTGTCAGGCAGTTAAAGTGACATTAATTTAACAGAGCTACACAGTATCTTTATCCTCAGGTCAAACCAGTGCACATCAGAAAAATACAACATTCCACAACACAAACTATTCCTTTTTATCCAAAGAATGATGACCTGACACAAATTTAAGTATACAAGTAAAAAGGAGCAGCAAATTACAAATACTTATTCAATAACTTCATGTCTTAATGGCTTATTATCAAGAATACAGCCATGAACTGCATCCCACTGCTGATCATTCTAATTTTAGACGTTAATTCTTCGTAATCTTCTTTGTAACTACAACTACAACATCCCAAAAGGATTTTGCTAGAAAAAAAGCATGTTGCTGAAGAACCATCTAACAGAAGATAAAAACAAAACAAAACAAAACAAAACAAAACAAAAAACACGACATGTCTAATAAATTAGAATATTTAGTAGCAGTAGTAACAGAAAGCATATGAGGCCAGTATGCGTTTTACAGAGTTTACCTTTTTTGTCACTTTATTCAGAAAATGAGAGACTTATAGTTTACATCCTGATCTGGTTATTTGACATGTCCCTCAAGAGGGAAAGACTTAATGTTGGCTAATCAGTCTTCAAAGGAAAAATAAAAGGCTAGTATTTGGATGAGATGCTAAATATTCTCATTAAGGCTAATCCTTCAGTGGGAGCTGCATAAATACAAGCTCTACTTGTGTCCTTCATGGATAAAGGCCCTGAAGACATTTTATACAGTCACACTTTGTAGAGTGTCTCGCTGAGGTCAATCAGGTCTGACAAGCAGCAGAAACACACAATCTACAGTATTAACATCGACATGAACAATTAGTGATCAAAGAATCTTCTGAAAACCTTCACTGGTTTCTTAGGGTGTCACCAGTTCAAAAATAATCCAGGGTTACTGCTTGAAAAATTAACATTTTCATTTCATTTTTTATTCAGTTTTTTCCATTTCCCTTATCCTCCGCAGCCTTTATATTTCTCTATCCTCTTATTCACAGAAGCGTTTCCTATTTCACTACATAACAGTGTTATCTGTAAAAGGTGAAAATGCAATAAGTCTCCATTTTCCGATCCATTGCTTGCTGTAGAATTAAATATAGAATTTCTGAAACAACTTTATATAATCTATTTGAGTGATCATTACCAAGCAAACAGGGAAATATCCTCCAAATATGGCAATTAGGGAGCGGAGGTTTAGCAGAACCTGGCAAAATACCGATTGAAGACATTGACTGAACACAAAAATAAACTCTTGGTATGTTTATGAATTCCCAGTCTCAACTCTAGACAAGGCTGCAAAAGGTTGAAATATTGAGTATTTATTTGGACACTATTGATTCCACTGAAAGGTTAAAAACACTCATGAGCAGGCAGAGAAAATGCAGGAAAATTAGTAACAAAACATGGATAGTTGATTTTTTCATGCTGATTAGGGTTGTGGACTTCACTCTTTGGTCTTTTAAAATGTCAAATAAAATGGGATTTTATTTAACTGGTGATAAATTACACTTATTTATATTTTGCACTTTTTAATTGCCATTGTCAGTATTGTGCTTCATATTTTGCTAAACCCCCTTTTATTAGTCTTTGGTTAATTTATTTGTGTATTTGGACCCAAATAGTTCAAAAAGTTTGAATTTGAACCCTCCAGGTGCTGCAAAACTGTCTTTAAATTCATTTTGGCAAAAATCAAGTGGATTTCTACAACCTGTTTTAATTCCTGCTTAATTTGTTACGTCTATAACTAGTTACATTAAGACATTTGCACATATAAGGTCAAGACTTCTGACGAACATTTCTCCAAGTACGACATAACTGTTTGTCAGCAGCAGTGGTTGTAGCCCATACTGAAAATATGTCCAAACTTCGAGCCAATTACCTAAAATGTTCAGTTGTTGGTTCAACGAGACAGAACAGCACAGCCAACAACCTGGAAGGGGTGGGGTCATTTACATTTAAAGGGCTAGCGCTCAAAATGACCTTTCTGGTGTCATTACTCAGAAATAGGGTTGAAGATGGACCTGTGGAGTTGAATTAATGAAGAATTCAGACCCAAGCATAGCATTTACAGTTTATGTAGACCACAGGGAAATGTTTAAAAATACACAATTCCATCTTAAAAAGCAAAATATCACTCCTTTAAGAAAATGTCTACATTTTCATGTCCCTATTACAGTAGATTGGTCTGTATATGTACTGCCTTTATAATGAGGATTCAGAAAAACAGCAGATTGAATTAATCTCTAATACGTTTATTGAACCAATAAAGACCCAAACATCCATCACCGACCAAAACCATCTACTGATCTAAACTGTGTAAAACCTGCTGATCCACTAATCCAATCAATACATGCAAATAACTGGTGTAAAATACAGTTTGTCATCTTTTCATAATCAGATATGACCCATTTGGACATTAAGAAGCTCTCTAGTTACCGTGGAAACACCATCATCTTCTACAACATTGATTCACCAGGAAAACCCGTGGATTTTAATAAATGACAGTGGATGGAAATGCTTAGTTTATGTTCAGTTAATGATATATTTTACTGAAAAAGTCTTTTTTTCTGCAGTTTTTTCTGTTTTTGATATAATAACCCTCAACTTCAATTTGAGCTTATGTAAACATCTACATGATCAGTAAATGAAATACAGGAAAATATACTGATAAAATTCAAACCACAGAGGATAATATTATAAATAAATGGTGATAAATCACTTAAAAAAGGTTAAATAGAGAGAAAATTTCATTTGGGAACTGACACCAAAGTCACACTGGGTCTTTATGGGTTAAACTCATTTTCTTTTGAAGACTGGAAATACAAAGGTTGACTTCTTAGCCTTTCTAAGCTTTTTTTCCCCCTGCTGTTTTCTTTTTATAGGTTTGTTTGTGGTGGAGATAATCAGAAAATCAATGACTCCTCTTTTTTTCCTCCCACAGCTTTTACCTACAGATCCCCCAAAGAAGCCAGACCCTGTCAACTCAGAGACCGTTGTGTTCTGGGGGCTGCGGTTATGGCAGGTCATTGGTATCTTCGCAGTCTTTGCTTTAGCAGTTGGTCAGTACAAAAAATGGAATCACATTTGTTGTCATTATGTAAACCTGACTGTGGCAGCTCCCCTGAGGTCACACATGTGTGTCCATATATGTTAGCACAACATGACCGTCAGTCAAGCACCATTCGATCAATGGAGATGACACAGATATGATCTTTGGACAGACAAGGATTGATTCTGTGTTTCCAATGATCTGCTTTTCCTCCAAATCATTGCTTTTTTTCTCACTCCAAACATCAAACATTTTCCGATCTGTTTTGTAATTTAGTCATTATATATTTACGACATCATTATTTATTTACGATTAGATTATTAAACTGAAGGTTAAAGTTTACCATGTAATTTCACCTCCACTTTCTAGAATATAAACCTAAATATGAGAAGCTATAGTTTTGTTTTTGGTTTTTGTCATCAGTTATTGAAAAAAACACTAAGAAAATAAGAATACTTTTATATATTCTATTTCTGTGTTGATTAAACTGCACAGTAAAAAGGAAATCTGGAGTGAATTAATGCTTGAGTTTCGGAATATATGTAACATTTCTTTAATAAATGTGAATAAAGGTAGTTTTGATATATTTCAAGTCAATTTAAAGATATTTCAACCACTTATTGATTACATTTTTTGCAAATTTCAAAAGAAAGAAATCTAAAAATATAATATTGAATAAACTTGAATTATTAAATAGTAAAGAGATATATAAGTTTTACTTATTTGAACATAATTAATTATGTATAAGTATGTTGTAGCATTAGAAAACTACTCAATACAAACGTACATACAAAATAAAAATACATACACATAGTTTATTACATTGGTTTAATGGTTATTTTATTACAAAATAATTGAGGTTTCTGTGAAAACAAAACCAAACAAAAAGATTTATTATTACCTACTAATGTATTAAATGTACTGTATATAAATCTTATAAAAAGTGGTTTAATCAAATAGAGTTGAAATGAAAAAAAGCTGAGACTGAACATGTAAAATAAAATAACTCCTGCGCCTTTAATCATATTAATGTGGAGTTACTTTGTTTTTGTCTCACATGGACATTACGAGGCTCCATAATTTATGCAAACAGATGTTTGACTGTTTGCATTGCTTTAGTTGGTAATATAATTCTTTTCAGACGTGTACATAGTTGGTTAATTGAATATGAATAAATACCCTAAAAAAACACCTTCAACAATAATAAAACTAAAGTGCCTCAAATTGATAAAGATTAGATGTAGAGAAAAAAGTTACCTGCAAAACAGTGACATTCTTCAGTATTCACTGTAAAACCCTAATTTTTAGCTTTAATATCAGACAATGATCTATTTTTCTGAAAGAAGTTGTTGAAACCTCTGCACAACTGATGCAGACAGACAGAAAACGACAGAAAAACAGAAAAAATACAAGAAAAGTAAGGGTCTGAAACACTGCTCTGGGTGTTTGAGAGTTAATAAACCTTAGCAACAAAATAATAAGGTTGGAATAATTTTGTTTTCAGACACATTCTTCTTTTTATTCCTTTTATACACATTAGTACAATGATTACATACTGAGTCCTAGTTCCGCTTTATCTGTAAAGAATAAATCACATTGTCACAATCATTTCATGAGAAGAGGTAAAAGTATTTTAATGCAACGTTATGGACAACAATGTATAATCTAAATAAATGCTACCAACAACCTCATAAAAACACATTTTGAAAAATATTTCAAACTTCATGTCTACTCAAAAATGTACAGTATTTCAATAACTTTGCTGTCATAGGGACACATAACACAGCAGCTGAAGGCCAAATAAACTTCTTGTTTCTCCCCTTCTTTCACAGTTATCACCTTGTGTTGCATATTTAAATGTCGAATCCCAAGAACAAAAAAGGAAATTGAAGCAAGGCATGCGCAGAGAGAGGCTGCCAAGAAATACGCCAACACTTTAGAGACAGTGCCACCTCTCAATGAGCTGACAGAGATCCCTGGTTGTAAGTACATCTGTGTTAACCTTCCAGTATTGATGTTACTTCACTGAACCAGCTCTATGACTGGTGTTGACGGTGATGAACTATTGAATTGTTTCACATTTTCACATTTTCACATGTGGTATAGCTCTTTTGAAAAGGAGAACTGAACTAAACCAGTCCAGTCCAGTTGAACTGAGAAGAACTACCAAGAACTACATACAGGGTGGGGAAGCAAAATTTACAATATTTTGAGGCAGGGATTGAAAGACAGTGTATGACCAATTAGTTTATTGAAAGTCATGAGAATTTATTTGCCACAAGAAAATGTACATAATAGAAAATGTTTTTATTCTATGTGTCCTCCTTCTTTCTCAATAACTGCCTTCACACGCTTCCTGAAACTTGCACAAGTGTTCCTCAAATATTCGGGTGACAACTTCTCCCATTCTTCTTTAATAGTATCTTCCAGACTTTCTCGTAATAGTTTTGCTCATAGTCATTCTCTTCTTTACATTATAAACAGTCTTTATGGACACTCCAACTATTTTGGAAATCTCCTTTGGTGTGTCGAGTGCATTCAGCAAATCACACACTCTTTGACGTTTGCTTTCCTGATTACTCATATGGGCAAAAGTTTCTGAAAAAGTATGGATAATAGTGTTAGGTATGATTATGACATCAATATATGTTTGGTTTCAAAACAACTGACATAGTGCCTGCTGAGAAAAAACAACTAAATGTTCATTGTAAATTTTGCTTCCCCACCCTGTATATACATATTATTTATATTGGCACAAAGTTGTACATGATGTTGATACTCATATGATATGGGGGATTGACTGCTGAATAGTCTGATGGCTGTGGGAAGAAATGAATGCAAGCTTTTTTTAACTTCACAAAACTGACTGATCTTGTTTCCTCTCCTCTCCTCTCCTCTCCTCTCCTCTCCTCTCCTCTCCTCTCCTCTCCTCTCCTCTCCTCTCCTCTCCTCTCCTCTCCTCTCCTCTCCTCTCCTCTCCTCTCCTCTCCTCTCCTCTCCTCTCCTCTCCTCTCCTCTCCTCTCCTCTCCTCTCCTCTCCTCTCCTCTCCTCTCCTCTCTCTTTTTTATCCTTCCTTTTCAGCCTCTCCAGATGCTTCTTCTTCTGCAGTTCAGACAGTCTCTGAGCAGGTTCAAACACAAAGTTCCATCACCAGCCAGAATTCAGTAGTTAGGGTCAGCGAAGACCACCCCAGCTCCCTCACTTTGCCAGAGACCGGATGATTTTGCAGCTCCTCTTTTTTCTCCCCTCTACTCTCATCTTCCATCAGATGCTCCTCTTGGCTGAATCTCTGTAAAATTAGAGTTTATTCATCGATTCCCAGTTTATGCCTCTACCATTCACCTGTTCTGCACTGAATAATGTGTTTGGTTTTCCTCTGAAGCACACGATATAAGTGGGGTTTAACATAAATATCATGTGCTGCAACACGACTACTGACGTATGAATATAAAATATAGCACAGTTGTATTTGCCTTGTAGTAGCTAAACTTTTATTACAGCTACAAAAAACAGATGACGTATTATTATAAATCATGTTTTTAGAATTTCTTTTAGACAGCCATAGTTTTTTAAATCTGCTTTTGTATTATGTGGAATTAGCCTTACATGTCCTACAGTTATATAAATAGTTATATAATTGCCTCACGCACATTTGCATGATACTGACAATAGCACATGACAGAAGTTGCTGTTACTTTAAGCAGTGAAATGATGTTGCATGCAGAATGCCTCATGTCAGGTTATGCTCTGTTTGTCTTTTCCCTACCTGCCTGTTTGCTCACAGCAAAGATTAGTTGAGATTAGCACTGAATAAAGCAAATTCTTGTTGTGAGTGATACTGAGAGTGGTCTCAGAGGTGATTAAACATTATCCTTTTTACATCTTCTTCCTCTCAGGAATTTAATAAACCATCCTTGCTAAGTCTAAGCCCTCACAGCTTGTTAGCGGTGACTTTTTCAGGTTAAGAACGGTGACAAATAGGAACTGACATATGTCTTGTCCTGTTCCCCTCATTGATACATTATGCGTTCATGTGCACAAATATATTCATTGGTTTTTGTGGAATTAATTACAGAAGGGAAAGCACTGAGCTGTCGATAAGTTTTTCTTGCTTGATGATTGTGTCAAATAAGATCTGCATTAGAGAGGAAAAATCCTATGGGGAGGGCATCCATATCTCTGCAATCTCTATTGTCATCATGGAGAGTTAATTTCACTCTGCTTTCAACTAAATCCTCTTCCGTGACCATATAACTAATTAACCATGCTGGATGTGGGGCTTACCGGGGTGCTTTACTGTGAGTATGAACAGATATTTATATTTATCTGCTAAAAACATCCCGTTATCTAATTTTGATCTTTGGATTAAATGTGACAGCACGACATGAATGTATGGGCTACTACTCAAAATATATTTCCACTTAATTCATATTTCACTGTATATCAGATTAATAAATTAATATCACTTGCTGCTAAATAATGAGAGTTGTTTAAAATGAAATGTAAATAAAAATAGGGACATTTTAAATAATACAAAATAGGCCATGGTTTAGTTATGCAACACTAGAGTTTAATTTTCAGAGCAACTATATATACTGTTGCTCATAAAGATGAAATAATCTTGTTTTCAGACACATTCCTCCTTTCATTCCTATTTATACACATCAGTAATCATCTTTAACCTGTGGCAATGATCCCAGTTACACTTTATCTATCAAGAATAAATCACTTTCTTCCAAGTATAAATATTTTATTTCAACTTCACGGACAATAGCAAATTTTTCTACATAATGTAGCAGCTAATGAATAGTTTAAACACATACTTTTTCCTGTACTTACTCTTATCCTGCATAAAAACATGGGATGTACATTCAGTGACAAGAAAATATATGAGTGCTTCCATGAGACTGGGTTTATTTTGGTATCTAGCACTTTGTCAGCTTTTTAGACCCAATAATAGAAGAGAAATTTAGACATATTTCCCCCCAGGATGTACCTAATGATGACCTCAGATAAATGCAAAAAAAATTATACTCTCGCTCTGAGCCATCCCAAAATTAATGAATTTTTAATGGCATATTGGGGCCAAAAATAGGTCCAAAATTGGGACAGGAAAAGCTACCTAGGTGTCAGTGCATTTGATTTAGAAAACATGGCTTAAAATGGTCTTATATACCTCTATAAATAAAGACACTGTGCTAAATTTGATGATCCTAGCGGTTTTTCTAATCCAGACATATGGGTTTTTCATGAATCTCAGTCTCATTCTAGGTTTCGTGTGTAACCCATCGTGTCCCCTTGCATTACATACAGAACCTGCCCATTTAAATACAATAATTCACAAGTGATTTTGCAACAGCGGCCATTTTTATGAAACACTCCGCCTTGCATAATTACTTTGATTCCCAAAATGCACCTGTGAGAGACTAATTTTTGTGTCTTTTTCACCATGTTACAAGCTGATTTTTTTTTTTTTTTAATAATGATAATCCAAAATTATTTACAGAAAAAACATGTTTTACCTGAAAAATTGTTTTTCTTTTATCTCAGTAAATGTTTATTTTTAAAATAGACCCAAAGTGCTTCTAAGCTTGCTTCATAACATTAGTCTACATCTGGTTTGAATTTTTAGCCCCTCTGTCCTGTTTTTAAGGACCAGTTTCATAGACGCACCCATATGTGTTCTCTAATGTAAAGTTGTTGTTTAAGCAATTGAAGTTTGATGTTTTTGCTACAAATTTTAACATAAAAAATAACATATCTGACTTCCTTTGCATCTCCATTTACACATACTTTTGGCGTTTTTAAGAGTAATTGAGAACATGAGAACAAAAGAAAAGCCATGGGGGAGTTTTGTTATACACAATGGTAAGCAAGAGTTTTGTTAGTTTCACAGCTAATATCTGCTGCAAACACACTGAAAGAACACACATGAAAGAACAAAAGCTGTTGTATTCAGTCATATCATCTCTTCTGTCCCATATCAGCACTGGTAAACACTCAATAAAACACAGGTGGAGTGAAAAAGATATTGCTCAGACCTGCTGCATCGACCGCAGATTGCATAATTCCAGACCTCTGTGTGTCACCGGTGGGTTAGAGCTGTTGTTTTTTACATCACACATCTGTCCCCTATAGCTCTGACCGGCCAGTGTATGTGAGGATAGGGTCGTCTAAGGTTCAGAGCTCACCGACTGATGAGTGACGGGCTTGCGAGAAGGAATTTGGTCTGGTTACAAGGCACGTTCTGAACCTGAGTGAAAGATATATGCTCATTTTAACAAAACAGCCTCGACTCAGCTAGACAGTTTCTGGCTGCAGGAATCTGAATTACATTGTCTGCCTGAACTGCTGTCTTTTTTTTCTTTTCTTAAATGTCAGAATGCCAAACTACAGCATGCCCTTAAGTTTTATAAAAAAAAAAAAAAAAAAAAGTACTTGTTGACCTTCGACTTTAAATGATGGTGTTAGGTTCAAGACCTTTTCTCGACAACAATGTTCACCTTTATTTATTTTGTTTTATTTTATTTTTTTAATGCCACCACACACAATATCAAAACACATGACCAAAATACAACAGGGTCTGATCAAGCAAAAGTGAATATCAACATGAAAAAGTTAATTTGCACACATCATTTATCAAATGGGCTCATTTTTAGCTAAAGATCTCTATTTATAGAACTGTTATCCTTTTTAAAATACCACTTGTAGAAAAAAGTTACAACTAATTTTATCGTTTGTACTTTTTACACCATAGCCATGACATAAAAATATAGCTGGAATTTGACTCAAAAAATTATATCTAAAAAATTTGAAAATGTATTCAATCTATCACATTTAAAAAGACTATCTGTGAACTGTCACTGAGAAATCACTCTTTATTTGTAATTTACCTACATCAGTATGCGTTAATCCCACAAATGTAATGACTCCCACAAAAGTAATAAACCACAAACTATTTAATTATTTATTGATTTATTTGTGCTTTGTTTTATTTTATTTTTTTCTCTTAATAGTGGGTGGGAGGGGATAATGGTTAATGTTCTGTATGCACAGCCTCACTACTTCCTGAACTTCAGGTGGGTCCTTTATTTCCTGTCTGTCATTATTGGACACACTGATTAATCCAGGTGTGCCTAACTAATCACTTGTCACAACAAGAAGTAGCTTCCATCAGTATCAGTGTGTCCAATCATGAAAGACAGGAAATAAAGGAGCCACCTGAAGTTCAGGAAGTAGTGGGGGTGTGCATAGAGAACATTACGGTTCATTCATAGAAGCCGTTCTGGCTTCTTGTATGAGACAACTTCCTATTACCTTTCAACTAAAACACCTGGAAACATTGTACATGTCAGATATCGCTATGTGTGTATGAAAAATCCAATAAAAAGATTTATTTAAAAAAACAAAAAAAACATCCCCATAAATGTAATAACAGTTGCCTACTACAAACGTAATACATAATTTTCCCCAAACCTAATAATTATTACTTTTGTGGGGATTTATTACATTTGTGGGAGGGTAGAAATCTTCAGTTTCCAAAATTGTAATAACTTCCCACAAAATAGTATATCACATACATTTAAATAATGCATGCATGAATATTCATTCATCTTTCTTTTTCTTCCCATTTATTCTTGTCCTTTGGATACTTGCCTTTTTAGGATGATCAAATGTTGCAGTTATACCACGTGGTACTAATTGCAGATTAATAGGTGTTTAATTACAAATACAAGTGGAAGAACAAAACAGAATGAGCAAAACTGTTGAAAAGGTTTTATTATAAAAGCTTCAGTACGAACTGGATATGATTTATTCTCATTAAGTATAATAGAAGCCTATGTTTGAACCATGTAAATAAAATATATCTGGATAAGATTATGATAACAATGGAGAGGGTAGGAGCACGCTGTGGGAAAATACAGATATTGTTTCTGGAACAGTTATTACATTTGTGGGATTATTATGTTAAAATCTGCAAATTTTTATTACATTTGTGGTTTATTACGTTTGTGGGGTTAACAAGCATGGACCACCACAAGTTGTAAATAACACTGTGTTAGTATTAAATCCATTAAATAAAGTATTGGGATTCTATCTGGCTTGTTGTTTTGAAAAATAAGTCAACATTTTGTGTGATGCATACAATGGTAAAGAGTCATCCACGTGTTACTATGGCAACTTGTCCACGTGTTACCACATTTTCATGTCAATAAAACTGAGAATTTTCAATAGTTTACTCCAAAATGTATTTTCAGCATAGTTGAACACAATATCTAAAAGGTTTTGTCCTACTTGATATCAATTTCTGTCGAGAACTTCATGTTTTGAATGTTTGCGTAAAACTTAAAAAATGTATGTATGTTTCAAGTCCACGTGTTACCAAGCAGTAATTAGATATTTATCACCTGAAAATATTATCTCCCCAAATTTTGTTGTACATAATGGACCCATAAGGACCCAGTGCTACTTATGTGGCAGTTCCAAAATAGTTATTTCTCTATATTTAACTTTTCTTATGTGATTGATCATCATTTATTATAATATTATCCTCTGCATTTTGTGTTTTTTTCAGTGAATATGTGGCATTTTCCTCTATTTAACTGACTGAACATGTAGATGTTCATATATATATATATATATATATATATATATATATATATATATATATATATATAAAATTTTATTTATTTATTTTTTAACCCATAAAGACCCAGTGCTACTTTTGTGTGCATTCCCAAATGAAATTTTCTCTATATCTAACCTTTCTTAAGTGATTTTTCACCATTTATTATATTATCCTCTGTATTTTGCATTTTATCAGTATAAATCAGATATGTTCCTGTATTTCATTTACTGACCATGAAAATGCTCTAAAAGTTCGGATTAAAGTTGAGGGTTATTACATCAGAAACAGAGAAAACTGAAGAAAAAGTGACTTTTTTGGTAAACACATCATTAACTGAACATAAAAACAAGTGTCTCCATCCACTGTCAGTGATCAAACTCCATGGGTGTTACTGCTGAATCAATGTTGTAGAAGATGACAGTGTTTCCATGGTAACTACGGAGCCTCTGAACGCCCAAATGGATCATATCTGAGGACCATGAAAAAATGATAAACTGCATTTTACACCAATATTTACATGTATTGATAGGATTAGTGGATCAATAAGTATTCAACATTTTAGATCAGTAGATGCTATCGGTCGCTGGTGGCTGTTTGGATCTTTATGGGTCAAAGTGCTTATAAATACCTACTCAAATATGTATAATACATGCATATAAGTTACTCTGCTTACATGACAGAGACTGACGAACACAGAATGTGTCCCCGTGTGACAGCTTGATCGGACCCTACAGTGCTAAAACTGGAATAGTAGGAGCCTCAATTGCGTTAAATAGAGTTTTTGTTGTAGCTAAAATAATAACAAACTAACTGTATATGCTACTGATGCATATTTTCTCCAGCTGCAGAAGGAACAAGAAGAAAAAAGCCAAATAAAGGAAAAGAAGAACTGCGTAAGCAAACAAAAGCCATTTTTAGACTTTAACCACAACACAAAGAAACCTATTCACAAACATTCTGATGGTTGGTTGATTGTTTTAAGTCAACTGGATTCAACCAACGCAGTAAAACACAGGACCAAAATAATCTCAGGCTTTCACTCTGACCCCCCCCCTTTGGCAACTTCTGCACAAACACAAGCACGCACCAACATTTGGTTTGTGTTTGTCATTTGGTTTCTTGGCCTTCGTTTGTGTATCTTGTGTCTCTGAAGCGTTTGTGGAGCACAGGGAAATGTTTGCTTTGCTACTGGAAAAACATAAAAAAAACTCATAGTGACAAGGCTCCTCTTGGTTCAACGAGAGTTTCCTTTGAGCAATTTTCACAGTTTTTAAACAATACTTGGCGAAGTGTGAAATCAATCTGCTGTCTATGTGAACTTCAGGTGTAATCAGTTAAATCTTGCCAGAGGCTGTTACTGTACATGTTGTGGCAGTGTGCTGTAGACCCTTTTTTGTACTCTTGAAAGCTCTCAATCAGTGAAAGTGTAATGCCATGATTGCAGCAATGACATTCTTCTGGAAGGTTTAATTTCCTTCTAACACAAAGACATGTTTAACCCTTTTACTCCTGAGCCTAAAATGCTCTGTCTGGACTGTTTCTTTTTGCTTATTTTGACTGTAAAAAGGTCAGAAAATATGCTGCGAGCAAACTCCTTTTGCCCATTTTTTCAGAACGCTTAGAACTTTCAGTATCTAGCTGTCATTTACAATTTACTGCATGTTTTAATAGTTTGAAATGAAGAAAAACACAAAAGCAGAATTTGATTTTTGGGTTTTAGTAGAGAAAAAAGGCTGATATTAGTATTTGGCTTCCTCAGGGTTCCCACAGGTTTCTACATGTGCAATTTAAAACATCTTAAGACTACTTGGAACAGAATTTAACAACTATTTCTCTGCCAAGTCATTTCTTACTGGCGGCTGCAAAGGTAGAGACAACTAGTTCCTAATTTCAATATAAATTGTCGGGTTGGAACAGGTGGAACTGACTTGACTAACATTACTTTCTTTGCGGCTTGAACATTTCCCAGACACATTTAAACACATTTATGGCAACACAACTTAAGACCTACCATATATAATTTAATCCCTTTTAAAGACTTTTTTAAGGTAATAAATGCAGATTTGTAAATTCAAAATTTTAAGACTTTTTACTGTGCTTTCTGAGGCAGATTTAGTGATATCTGCATCAAAGCAAGGTTATAATAGTTTTGGTTTTTTCATTATAGTTTAGTTTTATTTAGTTTTGACTTTTTTTCTCTAATTCAGTTTTAATTAGTTTTTAGAGCAGGTTTGCTGGTTTTTATTAGTTTTCATTATTTTCTAAATGTTTAATTTTAGTTTAGTTTTAGTTTCTTTATATCTTTTCTCTTCTTCGCCGTCGTACTCAAATAAATCCCAGACAGGACTCTGCTGCTTTCTCCCAACTTTAGTCTCCATGTTTCCAGGTAGAGAGGGGACGAGAAGACGACTCGAAACAACAAATGACAAGTGGTGGACTGTTAAATATCATATGGTGCCACCAGCTAAAATTACTTGAGGGAAATAAATTGATTTTATATCAATCTGACATTGAGAAAGATGAAAACAAAGGGAATTTTATCCATAATTTTTATCTGTTTTAGTTAGTTTTGTAAGCACACAATACAGTTTCAGTTAGTTATCACTTTTTTCTTTTAAGTATAGTTTTTATTTATTTCAGTGGATGAAAATTTTTTTACTATTCTAGTTTTCATCATTTTGTTAGTTTTCGTTAATGCTAATAACTTTGCATCAAAGAAAACATAATGAATATTTTATGGTATAATTGTGCTTGCTATCTATGCAGCATCTCTCAAAATCTAATACCCCTGCCCCCTCGCCAGTGACTTGCTTGATTGTGTCCGTCTTCATGGTGACACAACCTGATGAATAATTAAAAACACACAAAGACTGTGGTCTCCAGGACTATAATCTTTTGCTCTTCATTTTTTCTGCTCAGAAAGCACTTCAAACAATCCCATTAAAAGAATAAGTGGACCGTGGTTATTATAACAGATAGAAACAGATGTGCCTCCATTACATGCAACCTACTTAGCGTGGCATTCTGTTGGATTAAATTCTGCCTCCAATTACTGTATAGAGGCAGGACCCTGATGCTACCTGATGCTTCTGTGTGACCTTTAACCTGCTTTTTCTTTTTCTCATTTTCCTTTAGCTGCAAAGGCAGAAGAGACTGAGGAGGTATCGACAGTGTCTGGGAAAGTGGATGGTGAGAAAGGAGAGAAGAAAGCCAAGGAAGGCAAGAAAGAGGGGAAGGGTGCCAAAGAAGGGAAAGGAGATGAAAAAGAAGCATCAACAAAGAAGAAGGGTGAAAAGGGTGAAAAAGGCGAAAAAGGTGAAAAAGGTGAAAAGGGATCATCGAAGAAAGAAGGCGGCGAGGGAAAAGGGAAGAAAGGAGGAGGAGACAAAGGGGAGAAAGGGGAAAAAGGAGGCAAAGGAGGGGCTAAAGGGGGAGCCAAAAAATCTCAGAAGTGACCTCTGCCTTCCATGGACTAACACAGATAAAGAGACTTTACTATTTTTCATTAGAAGCAATTTCAGAGCTATTTTTTTTTTTTTTTTCTAAAATGATATTTATATGAAACTATATTTAAAATAAATCTCATAAAAATGTAAACACACTGTCAATACATTTTGCTTCCTTTAGAAATGCAGCTGACACCAATGTACAGTAAATTATTTATTTTTATTTATTTATTGTCTTATTCATAATTCACTGATGACACCAGAAGACACCTTCCTATTTTACTCCAAGTTTACATAGATATCTACAACGTGCCAACATCACAATGGAGTGATAAGCAGGTGAGATGTATCTTAGCAAACACTGTCCATACACTGCGTCTGAAGCATGAAGACCAAAGTTGACTCCACTGCATTTCGGCACGAGATAAATAACGACATGAAACACATTTTATACTTCCATGAGAGGTATTTGAAAACAATGAAATACAACATTAGCTCTATGCTTATTGGCCTTATTATACACTTGATTCCAATACACAATCATTTTACATGATACAATCAGAACAAAATACTGTATTATAGAATATTAAAGTGCTCAAACATAATTTTCCAAGTGTTCTTTTAAAGGATTTTTCATGCTCTTGTAGCATCCACATTTTTAATGCAGGATGTTTCAGAACCGACTGGATTACAAAACTCTAACAATATGTTTATCACCCTGTGGCAGTTAGTGGAACGCCAAATTGGGTTTTAAGACACACCACATCAGTGAGCTGCATCACCCCTGAACCAAGTCAAAAAACAGAGTTGGTATATGTACTGTTATACTCTTTCTTTTTTCCTTTTCATGACCGTGGCCTGCAGCTAAATACAGTTGGCGCTGTAGACAATTTACTCAGCTTAGTGTCTTTTACAATGAACAATCCCCACAGAAATGTAAAAATCTAATAAATCCCTTAAGGGCAGAGGCACTTCTCAGAATCCTACTGCTAATTAAAATGCAAAGGCTGTTCATCAGCTGGCAGTTATCTGGCGCAAATGAAAGTTACAAACATTTCTAACATGAAGGTGAGGTTAGGTAAACGTGCATGGATTATAAAAAAAAGCAACGTGAAGCAAACATGTATTCACTCTGCTACTTTTCCATGTAGCTGCTAGAGTGACTTCTAGACCGTACAAAGAGTAGCGGACCAGGTTTTAACCTTTTAACAGTAAGTCAACAGGATGCTTCTGGGAAAGTATAATAATCCAGTCAGTGGCTACCGTTTGCTTAAAAGAGATTTCCAGGCAAATGGTGGTAAACAGATGTAAAATATGGGCCATGGGGAGAGATAACTTTGCTTTTAAGAGCAAATATTAGCTTTGGTCACGTATTAGCTGTGAGGTAAAACTGCTCCATCTCATTCGGCCGAAGCACCTCCATCTCATCTGAGTCGCACGTCGTCAGAGCTGTTATGTTCCGACTAGAGATGTGACGACTCCAAGTTCGGTTAAAAACCAAACTGTAGGCTTTAGTAACAACGGATCAGCATTTACTATTAATGATCGCAGTCTGTTGTTACTAAACCACTGAGCACATTGAATGGTTTTCCTGTTATTTATATGAAACAGAATTGAAAAGGAACCTTCAATCTGTGTGGGTGCTTTTAATTTCCAACACTTCTTTACTACTTCACCTGCAGATAGCTTGTACTGTATTTAATTATGAAAGAATGGGTGTTACTGTGACTTCAGGGGTTTTTAGAAACTGTAAACCAGATGGTGGTTGAAAATACAGTGAAATGCTACAACAATATTTTTTTTTCTGGCAGCATATCATGTCTTTTCTCTTTGGTATACTAGATAATGTGACTTATACAGGTTAGCTGCGGCAAGTTCTAATTTACAGAGTTAAATATCCGGTGGAATGCTTCTTTAAATGCTCATCTGAATGCCCTCTTTTACTTTTACTTACTTGTAAATATGTTCACAAGTTTTATTTTGGACTATAT
This sequence comes from Sphaeramia orbicularis, assembly GCF_902148855.1. Taxonomy (NCBI): domain Eukaryota; kingdom Metazoa; phylum Chordata; class Actinopteri; order Kurtiformes; family Apogonidae; genus Sphaeramia; species Sphaeramia orbicularis. The sequence continues at coordinate 28,067,003 of NC_043973.1, forward strand.
ACATGATCAAATATTGCAAACCTTCTGTAAACAAAACACAAGAAAAAATACATTGAAACATAGCTTTGTAACATATCCTTACACATTTACACTATCAGCTCACAATTAGAATGTATTTCTGATTTTTGTAAACATTATGACCTGTATATACATCAAAAAGCAGCATAACACTGAATCATCTGTAAAAAAAAAAAAAAAAAAAAAAAAAGAAATACTGTGTCTTACTCATTTTTGGGGTATATATTTGGGGTAATTCAAAGGGAATTTAAGATTTGTTGGATTCCTTGTTTAATTAACATTCCACTGGAAAATATTACAGCACACTGTGCTTTTGTATGGGCTCTCTTTCACTGAAAAGATCTTAAATTGTCCAGTACCTTGATTTTAACTGTAACTGTAAGAAGGTAACAGCCCTCAAAGACATATTCCTACTTGGATGGTCTGTGTGAACCAGGGTTTGAAATGATGTCTGTATGAAGCATTAATTTTAACTCTGAACAATCTGTTCAAAGGCATGAATACTGGGTTATTCCAAACAGCTGATACCATATTACATATTCATAAGTAAAGGATCATGAACAGAGAAATGCAACAGTGAAATTAAACCCTGACAGGAAGATTTTTTTCATCAACAATGCAAATTAATTCATCTTTCTGTGTTTTTTTTTAACTATTCAATCTTAGGGCTTTCTCTAGGTAAATTAACTTTGTTGTCCAACTTTTTTGCTGCAATTTGTCTCATAATACCCTCCTTTTGAGTATACTGAATGTTTTTTAATTGGGTTTGTGTGGATGCAGCCACAGGCAAATTTCCCTACATTGTGGGACAATAAAGTAAATCTTAAATCTTGATGCAGGATCGTGGTACAAACCAGCGTGGTCTTCATCACCTTGTCAGGGTTTATTTCACAGTAATGCATGTCCTGTAGATTATCCCATTTATTACGTGGCTACTATGGAAGTAAATCTGTGCCATCAGATATTGAATAGTTGTATTTCAGAAGAATTTTTTGTGAATAGTTGTATTTCGGAAATTTAAACTGTTTTTTTTTTTTTTTTTCTCGAATAGTTGCATTTCAAATTTTTTTACACATGGAGTTTCATAATCTGAATTCAATTATTTAAAAAAAAAGTTTTTAATTCAATATTCTCAAATATAGTGCATTTCAAATGCAATATAGCGCAGACATCTTGTCCAGGTAAAACCAAAGGAGAATTGCAGGTACAGCGATTCACATGATTACCCAAGGTAAAAAAATTAACTGTTTTTCCATCTTTTCAAAAAAGAAAAGGAAATCTGTATTGATTCACATGATTGATGCATATGTGCACGTCTACTTGAGCGCCATGTGATCTTCATTGTGACGCATGATTGGGTGAAAGTTAGATCAAGTAGCTCAATTCTCCATTGGTTTTGCCTGGTCAAGATGTCCGTGCTATATTGAATTTTTTTTAAAATTTGAAAAGCATTGTATTTGAGAATATTGCATTAATTTTTTTTTTTTTTTTAAATAATTGAATTCCGATGATGAAACTCTATGTGTAAAAAAATTTGAAATTGTACTATTCAAAAAAAAAAAAAATTAAACTGTAAGAAATTTAATTTATGAAATACCACTATTCCAAAAAAAATATTGCAAAATACAACTATTCAGTATCTAATGGCACAGATATACTTCCATAGTACTTGCTTAAAAATTCCAAAATGTGACTTAAAAATTATGAATCGATTTATAAATTATGATCAGAACTCAGCCCATACTGTGGTAGTGATCTGAAACAAAAGACAAAACTTATCCAATCAGAAGCATTAAGCAAAGCCATGTAATATCATTAATCAATACAACCTGATGAAACAAACACATACCCTCTGGAGAGAATGCTGGCCATACTAAAAACACCACAACACTTTTAAAGTATCAAAGTAGGTGTGCAACAACAGAGGACTTCATTTTACCTGAGTACCTTCCCTTTTATACTGAAGTGGATTTAAGTCAATGCAGAACAAGTACGATACCACACCAGAAAGCATGAAAAGTTTCCTCAAAAAAGTTAGGGCTGATGATTTGTTTTTAGCCAAGCCTGTACTCGGTCTTCTCACACCACCTTTTACCCCGTGCACTCAAGATCCACCTGGCATTACCTGTGGGATTAAGGCCTTTTCGTGGTACCTATACCCCAGTCCAATTCATGCACAAAATCTGAGCACAACACATTGCCCAGAAGGTGGACTAAAAAGATAAAAGCAGTTGAGGCAGTGGAAGAGTAATAAGACACGGCAGTCTGTCTTCAGCCTTTTACACATTCACTGTGGCATGTGGTTGGTGAAAGAGTTAATGCTTTTTTTGCCACAAAAATGAGGGTCATCATCTATAAATGAAGGTGGCCCAGCTCACAAAAGTGATACACCCTTTTTGCCTTGAGCCTCATCAGCCGGCAATGTTCTGGCTCGTTTCACAGGACAAAAACAACTGGCAGTGTTGGTGCATGCAGCCATCCCCTTGACATCATCCTGAGACTGTTTCATGATTTCCAGTTTTTATCCCTATACATATATATATATATATATATATATATATATATATATATATATATATATATATATATATATATATATATATATATATATATATATATATATATGTATATATATATATATATGTGTGTGTGTGTGTGTGTGTGTGTATACAGTGCCCTAGGGGTCACATGACTGTTTCCCTCTCCTCCTCTACCACTGGTGAGGGTTTCTCCTCCTCGCAGGGCCGTGTAGGAGCTGAGTGTTCCTCCTCAGGGATGTGGAGCTCCTGTCCAGATGAAGGAATAGAGTTCTCTGAGACGGAGCCGTTTTTTACGTACCCTGGAAGGTTCCGGTGCCCGTTTACAGGCACCGGCCCCAGCCTGGTGGTGAGGTGGAGGGCCAGTGGTCCTCTGGCAGTCACATTGGTAACACTAGTGTGTGATACCATTGGTCCATAACTGTAAGTGTTACTGCCGCTCCGAGCTTTCCTCTTGAAGTCCAGGGCCAGAGTCCTCCTGCTCCAGGACTTTTTGATCTCAGCTTGGACCTGAGTAGAAACACAAGATGAAAAAATACTTAACTCCGAATAAATAATGTATTTAGTATTTCATGATGTAAAAGCTAAATCTTTAGAGCCCTTACCTCCCCGTTGCAAAAGCAATATATAATTGCCACTAGGAATCCCTAGGAAGAAAGTAGAGAGATGATTTTAGCTGCCTTACTTTTATCTAATATGGAATTTAATTTGTGTAATTTAATATTTAATGAGCTAATGTCTGAGTCTATCAACAACACATAACTACTGGACTGGAAACTGAAGACCACTGATACATCTTAATGTTGAATTATCCGAGTCCAGAGGTCAGTTCAAAGCTCACATGAATATGTATATGGATCTGAGTGTGACATTTGCATTCCTGACATTTTACCAAAGTCTTCACCTGGAAAGAGTTAAAGAGCATCTCATAGTGCATCTGAATTTGCCAGGGAATACCCGCCACCTCTGTATATGGCATGGCATTAAACACAATGTAGTGGACACCAAACAGTGGCATCAACACCAATGTGGACTTCAATAGTTTCCTGTAAAACAAAACAAAACAAAAAAGAAAATAAATCACTCTTGGTTAATTACTTCTTTCTGTTTACATTGGACACATTTTTTTTTTCTTGTCATTCAAGTTTTTTTGGAGTTTTCACTTGGTACATGATAATCACACAATGTGGCTTAATGTTAACAAACAGGTCTTTTATACATAAATGAAAAGTATCAAAAATGCTACAAAACATGGAAGTTCTTAAAAAGAAAAAATAAATTAATAAAATAGATAGATAGATAGATAGATAGATAGATAGATAGATAGATAGATAGATAGATAGATAGATAGATAGATAGATAGATAGATAGATAGATAGATGATAAATACTAGAAGGAAGTAGTTCAGCTGTCATCCTGCTGACTGGCAGTCATAGTTATGTAAGACCAGAACGGCTCCCAAACTGGTGCTGTGGTCCTATCCCTATTGTTAAACTTATGAAGCATACACTCATATGAAGCAGTCTTTATCATCATGTTTACCCTTTCTTTAAACTGTGGGGCTTGAGGGGTTTTCTAGTGTTTCAGAATAATCCTAACTGCCACTGAGACCCCAACCATGATAACAGAAATTTTCCCATTTGATACAATAGTAGTCTATCCTTTTTCACCCAGTAAGACATATTTTTTTATTTTCTATTTTTATGTGAGAAAGTGTATTTTCTTCTTTTTCTTTTTTAAATTTTGTGAACATATAAACAATCTCCTTTTATCTAGATTGTTGGTGAGACAAAAGTGGCAATTTAAAGATGCCTGGAGAAAATACATCAACATGTTCTATCATTTAACTATAACTATACTGACAAATAAATCTTAAAAGAAAATAGTGCATATTTGCTTTACACAGTGAAAGGTTAAGGCTGTGTCCTACTTCCAATGCACCTGAGGCACAGATTAATCTGTTACATCATGTGTGTTGCGGTTTACTAATACATCACATGACTAACAATATGGGCAGAGCATCTGGTCTAGAGAGATTTATAAATGTGAACAATATACCTGTACTGTTGTCTTGTGTCGCATCTTCCTGCATTTGTTTCACGTAGTTTTGTCGCTAAGACTCTGATGATGTTGAGAAATAACAAAAAATTAACCTGGAAAGGAAAAAATAGATACATAATGATGATGATGATGATAATTAAATGTTACTGCATAATAATTGGATGTCATATCCAACAGCTGTAATGTCACAGGTGTTGTGAAATACACGCTTTCCTCAAACAGCAGGGGAAAAATGAATGCACTCACCACTACAGCCATCAGGATAGGCACTTGATATATCCATTTCAAATTGCCTGCACTTAAGTCCCAGCACCTGCAGTAGATGAATGACACCAAAATAAGAATCAGCATGAGATAAATAAGGATCTTTCTGACCCACTCTGGTGTCTCTAATGATCACTTCCACCATTTTGTAGAGATGATAGAGGTCTTGGCTTACTTTAACCAACCTATTTCCCACATTGATGTAAGACATCTATGTGAAATAAATAACATGTCATAATAAATGCTCATGATTTTAAAATTAAACAACCCTGAACTCATTAATTACCACTGCGTTCACCCCCCCCCCCCCCCCCCAAAAAAAAAAATTCTGCAATTGGAAATGTTGATATTTTCAGTGAAGTCATTGCGGTAAAAAAAAAAAAACTGTGCCTTTTTTTAGCTGGTATCTGACAGCCCTGTTAACCTGAACTGGCACATGCTGTCAGCTGCTGTAGGGCTTTCAGCGACGGCAGATGAAACTGAACAATATGCACATGCAGCAGATAGATTTGACTTTCAGCCAAATGCCTGCTACAACTTCTTACATCCTTAATACCACTTACTCTGAAGGGCTGTGTCTGAGCCCTACTTATTATAATGGTTGACTTGTTTTCCTGCCCATGACGAATGAAATGGGAAGGTAGAAAAGCTACGCCTCTGATAGAGAACTGACATATGTGGAGAGCTGCTGAACCAGCTTAGCCAAACCTCTTTTTTTCAATGTTTTGTCAAGTATTAATGTAGAGATGTACAGTCACAGAAGTTTGAGCTTCATTCTTTTTACTCCACTTACATAACTACAGAAAATGTTGGTGTTTTTTCCACCAAAATGACATGTAAAGATTTAATACTAAGTGCAATCCTGTTGACATATTTCAAGTATTGAAGCTCTTGTTGCTCAGTGTTTGGTCACCACCAACTCTGGAGGAAAATATCAACTTCTGTCAGAGAATTACAAAAGTAAAACTGCAATTACTTAATAGAAAGTCAAAAACACAACAATGGTAAAGACGATATCAGGTTGGATTCGCTCACATGTATACATATATAGTAATAAATAACAGAGTAATTCTTAAATATTAAAGCTTCAGTGCATGATGATGCATGACAGAGGTGCAGGGGTTAAATATGCATATGCTCCAGAGACCCAGGGAAGTAAAAGTTTTGGCTTTTTTACATTAAATAATTGTCTTATTTGGAAAAAGCATGATGCAACAGTTTTTTCCATGACAATTTTTATTTGTTTATTTATTTTAATGGAATGTCTTTTGCGGTGGACAGCCCTACAGAGAACAAAAATGTAATGCCAGTGTCATATAGAATTCTGACCGCATGGAAATCTGACCCCAGGGTCACTTTTCTACATAGAATTATGACTCACCAGTCAATTTTCTAGGATGGAAAACTGAACCACTCCGTAGATTTTGACCCCTTATATGGATTTGTAGTGTATGTTAATAAAAATGTTCTAAAACATTTCTATATCATAATAAGCTTAAATATATGTGTATAATTTGAAAATTTCACCAGAAACTACTAAATTAATTCTCTCATATAGCCACTGAAGTAAATAATCTGTGTTTATTTTAGAGTTGTTGGACATCATCCACCCTAAATTATGAAAAAAATTGGTTTTATGTATTTATTTTCTTTTATATATATATATATGTATACACACACACACACACACACACACACATATACAATATTTTTAAACAAATATATTACTTTTTTTGTTAATTTCCCATGCTGCAGAATTTTGACTCCTTGTAAATATTTATATTTTATTATGTAATATAGTTATAATACATAGTGTAGGTTACGTTTCCATGCTATAGAATTTTGACCCTTTGCCTATTTCTATGTTTTATTATGTATAGTAGTTGTAAGATGTTATGTATTGTAACCTAGGTGCAAAATAACAATATCTTACAATACTCTTTTAATGTAATACAGTTATAATCATCATATTGTAAATACTCTAAATACATAATTATGTTGCACTGAACATTTTACCAGTGTATATATTTTTAATATCATGCGCTTGTACATTTGTGCAATGCACGATTGTTGATAAATTGCTGTGCTTTTCATAACATGTTTTGTGTTTATCCAGTATATACTTTAAATAAACTTTTTTTTTTTTTTCCACAAATTTTGTGATTCATTGGGGGTGGTCAGAATTCTATAATAGAAAACGGAGCTGCGGATCACTTTTCCATGGGGTCGCTTTTCTATCTGTCTCAGGATATTGCAGTTTTAATTCCTCACAGGTTTTAATATTCAGCTCTACACTCTTTGCCCATTACAGAATCAACAAGGCAACTCCCAACAACACTACATCATCATTCTTTATACCTAGTCTTCTGATTTAAACAGAGAGCATCACGGGGAACATGTGTAATTTCTAATTCTGTTGGTTTTTTCACTGATTTCTACCCCCTGCAGCTTTAACAGGAGGGTGATATACATAGTGCATGTTTTACCCTCATCTTTATCACATAGAGCTCATAGAAGCTGTGCAGTCAGGATGTATTTCTCTGTAGCTTCAGTGCTATGATCAACCAATTGTACTTTAGATATTATAACTGTTTACAATGTCATAAACGGAAAGTATTTAATGTCACTTACTCTGTGTCTGCGTACGTGGCCCTTACAGTAGCCCAAACTGTCACAAACATAGCTGGTACCCCTGAAACACAAATAACACAATTACATAAGAAATGAGGATCATCATTACGGTTCAACATCCATTTCTGTGACTCTTGATCAGGCTATGATCGTCTTGTTTGAGTTGAACCAGGGTAGAACAGCATCCACATTGTATGCGCTGTGCTTATGTAACTACTACGCACAGTGTGTACAATGCAGGAACTGTAAGGCCCATATTTCATTCTTTTCATAGTATTTTATTTTATTTTATTTTTTACAAATATCAACATATTTAACAGCTTTTAATACACTGCATTGCTGTCTTTTAATACTCTTCGGCTAAAATTTACTTAGTTGGTCAAATGAGTGGCCATTTTTGTCAAAAAAAAAAAAAAAGTTGTAAGAAATGCATAGAACTGTGTTGAAATAATGCTCATCCATTTGTGCACAGACTACTGATATTATTTGACAGTGGAAGCTCTATTTTCAGAAATACTGGATTTTGAATAGCACGTGTATGTGAAAACTTTGGCTGGTGGACGGACGTGACATTACCCATGATGATCTGGTCGGTACTAGTGCTTCATTAGTAATAAACTTATATACTTACTATTGCTAATTCTCCTCTTATTCATAAATGTTAGTATTGTGGATCTAAAACAATAACAGCTGACGCAAAAACACAAAATGTGGCAGCGGACGGATGTGACATGGTTGTTACAGATCCCATCATACTGATGCTCGGCAGCCATGTCACCGTTTACACTAATGATCCCTGTGCAAAAACTAGGATCAGAATTATTTATTGTATAGTTTATCATCAGACTAAAGAGTAAATAACAATATAGAATTGTTATTTCTTTATAAAAATGCTTATTATTAAAAAACTGTTGATTTAAAAAGTGACGTGTGACATTCTTAATGTATGTACTGGCGTAACATAAGCAGGATGGATCAGCACCATACTCCATATTGCAACCTGTAAAAATAAAACATGTGATATGTAGGATAAAATCTTGTAAGAAAAATTGGGGAATCTAAAAGAAAAGAATATTTGTTTTTCAGGTAAATTCAGGTAAAATATAACTTGGCCATTTGTGATATGAAAATATAGCATCAATTGTGAAGAAATTGGGCATTTTTGACCTGAAAACATAGTTCATATGACCATCAACATGTTGCAACAGAACTGAAATCCTGTAAATTTGCATAACGTGCATTTACCAACACAAAGTTCCTTTGGGGATTCACTTATATTGATTTCTTATGCACAGAGACAGAAGTAAGACCTCTAAGCAAATTTTAGCCGTCTTATGTATTGGACCATCTGATTGAAATGCCTCATGTAAGTGAACTGTGTGCTCGGAATTGAATCAACTAGTCCTGTAATATTTAATTATAATTATGTTGAATATAAATGAAACTGAACTCACCCCATCCAATAAGAGTAAATCCCCACAGATACTTTCTGTCCGAGAAGAAGGTCATGAAGATGAGGCTGTGGAGGTACAGACCCTCCACAAGGATCCAGTAGTAATTGGTCGCCAAAAAGTACATGAACAAGGTCACAGCCACTTTGCAGCCAATCTATCGGCAAACAGCAGACAAGGAAAACACATCTGATCAATATCTGTTGCAGTTTTCACATTCGTAGTAAAATATTCTTGCTATCTTTATGCCTAGTGTCAGGTGTTTTCATGAAGGGCTTTCATTTCATTACCTGGCAATATTTACAAAATTTATGCGAACTAGAGGAACATTGGATTATTTTCCAGTGGTGCTTGTTTATTTGCTCTTATTTTCATGTTGATTGGTTCTGATTTAACTTGAGGCGAACACAGCTGTTGAGTACGCGGTCCAATGAAGCCAAAGCAAACTCAAACGCTCCAACATGAAACACACCCTCAAAACATTTACACTGCAGTGGCACAACATTCAGCAGACAGAGGATGTGGAACTGCAGCATGGATTCAATATTTACTGGAATAGATTGACATAAATGACTAAATAAGTACTGTAAGACTTGATTTAATAGTATAGTACTGATTAGAAGCACAGTTGAGGTATTTGGATGTAAAAGCACTGCACTGTTGACCAGGATTCTCATGTTTTTTCAAAGCCATTTTCATCCACCAATACTGAAGGGAAAAATCCCAGAAAACTTGAAGGCTATAGACAACATAAAAGGCTGTTGAAAAAGTATTATTTGTATTATATTTTAGTAAAAGAACAAATCATTGATGAGGTGGTTAAAAAAACTGAAAAGCTCCATGTTATTTTAGATTTAGAGTCTACATTTTTCATCTTATTTTCTCGTTTAATTTTTACAAAATTGATTTCCTTTATATTCAAGTTCATTAATCTGTCAGATAGGACAGAACAAAAACACCAGAACTTAATAACAGATGATATAAAAGAACATAAATCACTATTTCCTAACGCACACAGTACATTATGTACAGTTATTTCTGTCTGACGCTATATTGGGCCTTTTTGTGAAATCTAGGACTTATTTCATCTGGAGGCTAAAATGGATGTTAAGTCCCATCTGGCTGCATTTTAAACATTTAATATGTAATGTTAACTGTCAAATTACTCTCAAAAACTATATATATATACTGTATATATCCTTTGACATAATCAACTGAGGTTTCAGTGTAGCAGGCATTATTGTAGTATTGGTATAATAGCAGTGAGCTGGAGATTTTTTCTGTTCTGGTATTTCATTCATTCATTCACTCATTTATTTATTTATTTATTTACCCATAAAGACCCACTGCTACTTTTGTGTCCATTCCCAAATGAAATTTTCTCTATATCTAACCTTTCTTAAGTGACTTTTCACCATTTATTATAATATTATCCTCTGTATTTTGCATTTTATCAGTACAAATCAGATATGTTCCTGTATTTCATTTACTGACCATGAAAATGCTTGAAAGTTCAGATTAAAGTTGATGTTTTGTATCAGAAACAGAAAACTGCAGAAAAAGTGACTTTTTCAGCAAAATCTATCATTATCTGAATATAAACCCAGTGTGTCCATCCACTGTCATTGATCCAACTCCATGGGTTTTACTGGTGAATCAGTGTTGTGGAAGATGACGGTGTTTCCATGTTCACTCCGGAGCCTCTGAACGTCCAAATGGGTCATATCTGATGACCATGAAAAGATGACAAACTGTATTTTACACCAATTATTTACATGTATTGATAGGATTAGTAGATGAAGTGGTATTAAACAGTTTAGATCAGTAGACACTTTTGGTCAGAAATGGATGTTTATGTCTTTATGGGTTAAAGTTTTTCAATTTTTACGTATTTTTTAGACCGTGTAAATTCATTCAGAAACACACTCAACATCATACAAGTTACTGATTAAAATAAAAGGAAAAAAATCAGTCTGTGTTCAATGTCAGCTTCAAAGATGTTTAACAGTAAATGTCAAAAGGGACACTGTGACCTAACAGGAGGTGATTTCTACAGAGGTTAATAATAATCCTGTTTGTATCGCATGCTGTTATATTGATGTGTGGGGGTAGCAGGAGCTAATGCTCCCTTTTTTCATCATAGGTTCAGCTCAAGTCAAAGTTACTTGCTTTCACATGTTACCTCTCCATTTTATATTGCAACAAACATCATTGTGCTACAACAGCAGTCTCCCCAAAGGGCATTTAATTTGAGTAGGGCAGTAGTTCTCAAAGTTTTTACAGTGGACCACCCCGTGAAATATACTTTTTAGCCAAGTACCCCCAACTCGCTTCAGCATTTTTGATTGAAAAAAATTAGGCAAAATTTGTTCCTGTGCCAAAAGTGTCTGTTTATACTTTCAAAACTTTATAAACAAACAACGTATATTTAACTGTAATATATAAAAAAAAAATACATTTTTTAAGTAAATTTTGTTTGCAAAATATAAACTGAAAAGTGCCCTCTTTCATTGATAAGAAAAATAAATAAATTGGTCATTAATTAATAAATGAACCTTTCAACAACAAAAAACAAATACTTAATTACTCAAATAAACTCATTTTGAATAATATAAAATAGAAATGTTCTTAAAATGTTACCAAAGCTTAAACAAGATAACTGACAATAAAACTATTATATGAATATATTTATTGTGTTTTACATTTCAGCAATAATTCTCATTATATATCCATTAATGTATTTTTCCCAAAAGAATTCAAGTACCCCCTGGGTTTCTTCTAAATACCCCTGTGGGTACATGTACCTCACTTTGAGAACCCCTGGACTAGTGCAGCCAAGATATGATTTAAAAGAATTATTTCCTCCAGTCTGGATTATTCAGGAAGACATCTGAATAACAAAGTTACTGTTTAGGTTTGTTGTTTTTCCACTGATGAATATTTATAGCAAACTTTATGGTGTGCATGAAATTAAAAATATAGAAATTAAATCAATCTGGCATCAGAAATGTTGGACAATTCACCGAAAAATATGCATAAACAACTGTGAGGACCTCAGTTTTGCCTGCATTATTTATTTATAAAGCAAATATGAATATACTAAGTCATTCCTAGATTTAGAGTCTACATTTGATCTGTTATATCTACCTTATTTTCTTTCCAGGGTCTTTAATTCTCTCACAGTGTACCAGGTCTGTCTTTAAAATAAGCTACAATACGTGGTTTGTTGTGCCTGGCACCACTTGTTTGTTTTGTGTTGACCACGTATTATCTCAGACTAAGCTTGTACTTTACTACTGGAAACTAGCTTTAGCAGTGTTGAGATTTTTTCAAAAGAGAACAACATCACAGTAGCCTTTACTCCAGAAACTACAGAACGGAAAATATGCAATCCTTTACTTTGTCATACAATATAGAAACCCTAACAATGTGCTTTTTTTATGTAGTGTACCTTCATTTTGGAAGCTAAGTTAAAAAAAGGATGAAGGCATCCACTAAATTTGTAACAGTAATATTACAAACTGTTTAAGCATGCATGAAAAGTGTTCATTTTACCCATTTATTTAAACTTTGAATATGAAGGGCAAAGCCAAATACTGGTCTAGTAAAAACCTGGCAAAGTGACAAACAGCACAGTTTATTTGGTGCAGCGCTGGAAAAGCAGGTGAGACTTTGCTGAAGCCCACTTCCTCTTAGGAAGGAAAATGTTTAACGCCCAGTTCCACTACAAATCAAATTCTCTGTGCATGTAATGTAATCAAAACAAGGATAAAGGGGTAATTCCTGACCTGATTTTGTTTGCATGTAAATCCATATTAAAAAATAAATAAAACATAATTGAAAAATTGGTGTTATGGAATACAAAATGTATTGCCTGTTTGCTTTTGACACCGTCTATACATAAGTTTGAGATGTTTTATCGTACTCACAAAGTGTGTTTTGTTGGCTGGCAGAGCCTCAGTGATGGACTTGAGGTCTTCCACGGTGGCGCTCTCCATGTCCTCTAAGGCCGATCCAGAGTACAGCACAATGTCTTTTACAAAAATACTTACAGCTCTTAGCATGTAAGACACAAAAAGGTGCATGTGGATGTAGTTTCTAGTGCAGTGTAATCGCCTAGAGAGAAAACAAACAAGAGCAACAAGGTCACAAGTCAGATCTGTTGAAAATTGTTTTTTTTTTTTTTCTCTGTATGTGTACATGCATGTAGCCTTATACACCTCATACAAGCGTGTAAAGTATTTTCACACACAGTCGAACAATACTCATCCTAATTAGAGCCAGCTGAATTCCACGCTGACTATAACACATTCTTGAGATTTAGGGGCTTGAAAAGCACAAATATTGAATTGCTAGGCTCAAAGTGAGCTGTAAAAACAAAATTGCAAGCATGTGTTGAGAATTTCCAAAAGCATGTAAATTTCCTTCCAGACGAGCACAAGTTTATCTGTCACAAATTCTGCCAAAACATCCTGTCGTAAGTGTTTGCTGTGAAGTGGCTGTTTGAGGTCATGCTACAGAGATGGAACTAAAATGCTAGATTAATAGCAATGTCACTAATAAAGGTTACATCATTACACAGTTACAAAACTTAATGATGATATTTCTGATTATTAAATAGGCCAAAAAGTTGTTATGAGTGAGTAAAAAAAATCTTTAGTGTTTACTGAGCTCAGTTCTGTCCATTAATATCTGACTTCTCGCTGTAACCTCATTATGAACTCAATATTTGACAAGGTATTCCTAGGAGAACTATTGATTTAGGACTGATGGGCAAAAATGAATCTAGCATGCATTTCCCCAGTGGAAAAAAAAGAACACAACTGCTAATGTGAAATATCCCTTTTCTCTCTCTGGAAAACATTTATGAAGGGTTCTGTCTAAGAGCTGACATGCTGAAGGGGAGACATGGCTGGAGTGCTCCCGGAGCACGAAGCCAGAATGTCAGATGGACCCCTGGGATAACTTATTAAACTCATTTGGTCTGTAGATTTCCTGGTGCCAGTTGGGAGCGTTCCTAAAGCCTTCTGACTGCCTTCCTGTAGTAGTCACGCTGGTGGGAACATTGGTAAACAGCGCCTTCACATCGATTCCTGATACTCCCTATGCTCAACAAAATAAGCAAATAATGACAAATCTGCCCTGAATTAATTAGCTAACGATAAAAAATGAATTCAACCTTGTGTGAAGGTTTTTTCTTCATGAAATCACTGTTGCTGCTAAAGCAAGATAAGGCAAAAAAAAAAGTAAAATGTATTGGTGTGTTTATTCATCCAGTATTTACCTTTTACACCCTTCATGTTGCGCTTATTTTTAAAGTATGTGTTTTAACTGGATAAAACACAGGAAAGAATCAACTCTCACACATTTCACGACTGAGCTATAATCTTGGTAATCTTTAGTAGAATTACAAAATCAATATCTGAACATTGGTTGTTTTCCATCAAAAGCTGAAACCAGCATGAAACTAACACAGAGCCCAAATGTCACATCATGAAGCATGCAATACCTAAGCCTAGAGGCAGATTCCTCTTCAAAGGTAGACATATCATAGCATGTTAAAAGTCAAAGTAAAAAGTCAAAGGTGAGGTCTGATGCACTGTGCACGCTTCATGTCACAGCCAGGACTCAAAATGTTCTGTGTTGCATGCTTACACACAGAGAGAGAGAGAGGTTTGCACGAAACATCTGTCATTTATTATATCTTCATGAATTTAATGGATTATCAGTTGTGCGTTAGCAAAGTTGAATTCAGTAGCATGGTTTGGAATAGTTTTGGGTGATGTCTTCTGAAATGGCATGCAATGATGTCTTACAAGAATACAGGGATAGATGTTAACATTGCACATGAGGAAAGGACAAGGCTGTTGGCGGTATGATGACAACAAACATGTTTTTTTTTTGTCTTTATGGCAATCCCATGATGGTTCGACATCACAGTGACAGGCATGTAATCATTCATCAGTCCAACCCTAGTTTGAAACTGCCTGTTTAGATTCTAGTTTTGTCTCCTCTCTTGTTCTAAATTTAGTTTTTGCATCAAGAAACATCAGCGCCTTTTATACAGAGATCCCGGAAAAAAGGCGAGATGGTGATCCTGCCTTTTTTCCACCATTGACCGATTTCCACAGCCAAGCCAAAGGAGTAACAGAGGTGAGACAGGCTGGACTTTTACACAGCGGACC
This sequence comes from Sphaeramia orbicularis, assembly GCF_902148855.1. Taxonomy (NCBI): domain Eukaryota; kingdom Metazoa; phylum Chordata; class Actinopteri; order Kurtiformes; family Apogonidae; genus Sphaeramia; species Sphaeramia orbicularis. The sequence goes on from NC_043973.1 coordinate 28,082,150, forward strand.
TGCGTTCCGGAATCAAAGGGGAGGGGACGCTACGTATAGTGCGCATATGGAGGCGCTAGCATGGATTCTGTCATAAACGGGAGCCAGTCCCGCTCCTTTGTGCCACGGGTGAAAATAGCATGTAGCCACAGCACCAGTGGCACCTGTGGCGTCCCTGGTGCAGAATCCATGCCAGTGCCTTCATATGCACCCACTGTCTCTCAGGCGTGGGGGTCGCCGTCATTGAAACGGAATGAGAAGTGTTCCTTTTACATAGCGTTCCGAAATCATGATCCCACCATTATCACAGCTCTGTTACTACCTCCAGAGGTGTTATAAAGCTACGATAAAGCTGGGACCAAATTTCAGATTTCAGAAATCTGAAATTCCGATTTATTAACCCTTTTGTGGATGAATTACGTGAACCTTAGTCAAGATTTTTTCTTGAGTGTTTTTATTCTTCCTTAGGCATGAAAAAAACAATGCGATTGAGGGTTTTTTTTTCATGGAGTTACAAAAATGTCCCCTCAGCTACACCGTGCATTGAATTTTTGAAGCAAAAAAACATTTATTTAAAACCCAATATCAGAAAGGGATATTAAAACAATGAAATAAAAACATTTTTAAAGCTGCTAATTGGATGTTTTCTCACATTTTAACATATTTTAATACTAGTTATTACTGACTTCATGGAGATAACATACAAAAAACTATTTTTGTTTAAAAAACAAACAAAAAAATGGTAATTACTGTCTAAAAATTAGCAACTGATTTACACTCAAACATGTTAGTGCAGATCAGGTTTATCAAGAACAGCAAAGTTACAGAAATGATATGAATTGCAGAGTATGAGATGATCCATAAGCGTCCACTGTGTTGGCTGATATGGAACTAACACAACAAAATTCATAAATATATGAGAGAACAGCTGAAGAATAACTGTCCACTGTAGTGACCACTATACATGAAAGGGTTAATTGTCATTCAATAAAAACATCCCAGATGCTGTTACAGAACGAAATTACACAATACACAGCATGAAATAAAACACAGAAAAGATTTTAAAAACATCAACTAAAGACAACCCATGTATATGATAAAATATTAAAACTGCACTAAAATAAATAAATGATCCCAGCATTTTGTTTACAGACGTCATTCCATGATCATACTGCTGTGTATAATTCAATTACTGCATAATGTATTTGTTGAGGTTCAATGCTAAAATTAGGAAAAATGTATTGTTTGACTGTTGTATTAAGTTAGTGATAAAGGTGTAAATGCATTTAAGGGGTAGGATTAAATAAGTTTATACTTCTTCCTACTCCTTTTCGAACATGCAAAAGCCAGACTTGCACGTACTTGAAGACAGATTTTGTTCATTTAAATGTTATTTGGTTTTTGTCTTAATTTGCTTTGTTTTGTTTTATTTTGTTTCTTTGCATGTTCTAAATCAGGGGTGTCAAACTCATTTTAGTTCAGGGGCCACATTCAGCCAAATCTGATCTGAAGTGGGCCGAACCAGTAAAATAATAACACAATAATATATAAATAATGTCAACTCCAAACTTTTCTCTATATTTTAAAGTGAAAAAAGTAAAATTAAACAATGAAAATGTTTGCATCTACAAACTGTCCTTTCAAACAATGTGAATTACTTGAACAAACTGAAAGAATAAGTGTAATTTTAACAATGTTCTGTCTCAGTTTATCATTTCCACATGTTCATTATAACTTACAGATCACAGTGGATCTACAAACACACACAACATTTAGTATCAGGCAGAATGTTGTTAAAATTGCACTTATTTTTTCTTAACACATTTCAGGCTCTTCACATTTGTTCAGATTATTCACATTTTTTATGAAATTATACTTTGTTTTAGTGTAAATACATGAAAATATTTACATTTACAAAGAGAAAAAATGTGGAGTTGTGAGTATTTATAGATTATTATGATAGAATTTTACTGGTCTGACCCACTGGAGATTGAATTGGTCTGCATGTGGAACCTGAACTAAAATGATTGTTAATTTCTTAATATCTATTTTTGCATTTCACAAATTCATCCTAAGGGCCAGACTGGACCCTTTGGCCGGCCAGATTTGGCCCCCGGGGCGCATGTTTGACACCTGTGTTCTAAATAAATTCCGGAAAAAGGTGAAATATTCCCGTAACAGAAGTGTTGTGTAAAACGGCTTTACTGTGACTTACCGGAAATATCCTAAAATGAGCACGGCCACCAAAAGTGATCCCAGAGAGATGGAGTATCCCACTGTATAGATGAGATATAGACGGTGAAACACCTCCTGTTAGAAGAGAAAATTATAAATGAATAATAAAAACTTAACACACATATACATTTCAGTTACAAATAAATGCAAGTGACAAACTCAAAACTAGACATTTCACTAAACTATTTTTTTTGGCATATTTGCTGAAGGGTAAAGGGTTTAGTGTGTGATATTTAGCGACATCTACTGGTGAAGTCATATACCCCTCACCTCAGCTTTCAGTGTTAGTTTTGTCTGTTGTGAGCTTTTCAGTTAGAGGTTTTTTTTTTTTTTTATGCTGTTTTTAACAGATTTTAACTTGTCTTTGTTTTTATGATGTTTGTATTTTGTTGTTCTTAGCTCACTTAACACTCTATGTTTTCACTAGTTTTATTTACTTATTTAATCCCTTGTTTTATGTTTGGTGTACGGCACTTTGGCCAGCTGTAAAGTTCTTAAAGTGCTTTATAAATAAAGTTGGTATGGTATGGTATGGTATGGTAGAGGGATAGTAACTCTGTTTCACACTGGGTGACCCTAATGTACCTTGTCACTGAATGCCATCGACTATAAAATGGAAAAAAAAAAAAGTAGTTTATCCTGAGCTACTGTAGGAAAAAACAACATGATAAGCACAGTGAAGGCTTCCTGCTTATTTTATTTCTAAGGCAACAAATACATCATTGTTCTTATTCTTATTCATGTGATAATATACGTACTCATGGAAACATAACTATGAATATTGGATTCTATTTCGTTCTTTTTCACACTAAACCTTTAACAAATGACAGGTATGGTTAATAACACAGTCCTGAACATCAAACTATGGAAAATCTGGAAACATATGGAAACTGCATATTCTTCACATCATTTTTTTTTTTTTTTACAGTTTCTTACAGCCTTCACTAGTATGTTCTGCAGCTGATACAGTTACAGAGCGATACAGAACGATACAAATGTATGATCGTTTTTGGTTGTCTTTTACATAAACATGATGCTGGCAGTGTTTCCTTCAGCATTACTGAAACATTTGTAATTCCTCACTGAAACAGGAGTCCTGTAACAACAAATTCTAGTGAACGTTCATGTCACGTTTTCTCAAGGGCGAAATAAAAGTAATGCATCCAGGCAGTCATGCTGCATTAGGTTGGAGGTTGTCCAACTAAAAATTCAAAAAGAGTTAGTTTCAGTGCATTAGAAAATGTTTTGCCACCTGGGGACAGAACCATCTCAAGTATGAAAAGTCCCAGATGGAAACAGAATTTGACATGGGTGACGGAGCTGAGAAAGACTGGGCGGAGCAGTTTGATCTACCAGCAGCTAGTTGGCAGCCAAAGGCCTCTGTAAGGAGAGCCACTAACCAGACCGTCTGTGCGTCAACATGCAGAGGGAGGCCAAGAGCCCTGTGTGATGTAACCAGATACTCCACTGCTGTTATCATTTAGCATCAGCCCACTGCGCCAAAAGAAATGGGTGTCTAAGTTGTGGTGGGTGTCCGTGGTATGGCAGTGGAGGGGAGAGGGGCTTTCATGGGTGCATATGCATTTGTCATTAACTGCTGTAACTGCTCTCTTGGGACCCCATCAACATAAACATCTGAAGTCAGAAAGAAATTAAAGGGCGCCGTGATGAGGTTATGCCCACATCCTTTATACCACATTCAAGAAGCAGGGAAGAGAAAAATGTATGTGGGTAAACTGATGTTTCATATTATTTCATGGTGAAAATGCGAGTAAGTCAAACCATTTTAGCCTCTGCGGCCTTTCATAAGAGGGCTTTGTGAAACAATGGAGTACAATAGCTCTGTTACACCGAAATCCTTATTCTCATGACTTTCAGTGACCACAACACTATGAACAATAGTCATGGAGCTGAAATTAGGGCTGTTAAAATTAGATTAATCCATCATAATGATTGATCTGATTAAAAATTTTAATGCAGTTAACCCATCTGCAATGCATAATGAGTGAATGTTTCTGGCAATGCATTTGGGGCAGTTTGTCCAAGTAGAATTAGCATCGCACATGTGCAAATGGGCAGTTGATCCAGTAGTGACAGGCAGCAGAAACAACCCATAAAGATGGAAGACACTAAACAGCACGTCGGCCCTCTGGATGGAAATATGAGGACAAAAAAAAAGAACAAACCCCAAGATGGAGCAGCTGTTTCAAGTTGTTTTGTTGAATCTGTTGAAGGTGTTTAATAAACATGTTAAGTGCACATATATTCCATTCTTTCTTGAGTCTGTTTGCTCATGCAAAATGAAACGCGTTACACGATTAATAGAGAATAAAAATTAATGATATTTAATCGAGATCAATCAAAATTAACCCAAACAAACATCCACCACTGACCAAAAGCGTCTACTGATCTAAACTGTTGATCCACTAATCCTATCAATCAATTTAAATAATTGGTGTGAAATACAGTTTGTCATCTTTTCATGGTCATCAAATATGACTCATTTGGATGTTCAGAGGCTCTGTGGTTACCGTAGAAACACCATCATCTTCTACAACATTGATTCAGCAGTAAAACCCATGGAGTTGGATCAATGACAGTGGATGGAGACACTGGGTTTATGTTAAGTTAATGCCATATTTTACTAAAAGTCACTTTTCCTTCAGTTTTTTGCTGTTTCGATGTAATAACTTTTGACTTTACTCTGAGCTTTTATGAACATCTTCATGATCAGTAAATTAAATATAGGAAAATAGATGATTTTCACTGGAAAAAATGCTAAATTTAGAGGATAATAATATAGTAAATGGTAATAAATCAATTAGGAAAGGTTAAATAGAGAGAAAAATTAATTTGGGAACTGATACAAAAGTCACTCTGGGTCCTTAAGGATTAATCCACAGCAACCCTAAGATTAATCTGATAAAAAAAAAAAATTCACCGTTTGACAGCACTAAAAAATATACTGATCATGAATCATTAAAATGCAATATATTGAATATATGAATATATTATGAATATTAGTTTTTATAAAACCTAATTATATTATATCAAGCACTATATATAATAATTTTTATTCATACATTTTTCCAGTTACACAGAATTTATGACAGCTTTCCTTACAATAGATGACATCTCACATAGTGAAGGACAAACACAGTTAAAAGTCCAATCTGTCTTCATCACACTGCTTTGTAAGATTCTGTTTGATTTGTAAGAATAAATTCCATAAAGTGTGAAGACGAGTGCTGCTGACTTTCTCTGTCTTAATGAATAAGGACAGCGGTGACATGATGGAAAAATAACGGAGGGAAAAGAGCAAAAGCTGTGGTTCACGGTCAGTAACTATTAGGAATTCCACTAATTGGTGACCCCTTCGTCTTCATCAATTGATTGAAAAAAGTAATTGTTTTTTATAGAAAGTATGGAATCATGTTCAGTCTTTCAACCCCAGAAATCACACTCAAATTAAGAATGGTAAAATTCACTGATTTATACTGATGCATAAGTACTAGTAGATGCCTATTAATTAGAATCAATAATTTGGATCAATAGTTTGTGACCTAATTCAACCCTTTATCGGGTAAGTGACTGCTTTTGGTAATTTCCACACACATTACAAGACAGTGACAGCAACAGATACAGTGAGACAGCAATCTCAGGTCTAATGTGGTCTACAGCACAGGTGTCAAACACGTGGCCCGGGGGCCAAATCCAGCCCACCAAAGGGTTCAATCCGGCCCCTGGGATGAATTTGTGAAATGCAAAAATTACACTGAAGATAATCAAGGATTACAATCAAGGATGTTAAAATCATTTTAAGTCAATTCAATCTAAAAATGATCAGACCAGTAAAATACCACACTAAAATATCATAATAACCTATAAATTATGAAAACTGCAAATTTTTCTCTTTGTTTTAGTGTAAAAAAGTTACATTACACAAGAATATTTACATTTACAGACTAGCCTTTTATTTAAAAAAAATTGTGAATAACCTGAAATCTCTTATGATAAGTATGTGGAATTTTAACAATATTCTGCCTGTTATTAAATGTGTTGTGTATTTGTAGATCCACTGTGATCTGTAAGTTGTGATTCACATGTATAAATAATAAACTAAGGCATAACATTGTTAACATTGCACTTATTTTTCTTAACAATTTTCAGGTTTTTCATATTTGTTCATGTTATGTTCAAGTACAATTCGTAGATGTAAACATTTTCATTACAGCATTTTACTTTTTTGACTCAAAGGTTCTTATCCTACTATGTATTTTATTTATTTATTTTTTTCTGGTCTGGCCCACTTTCTATCATATTAGGCTGTATGTGGCCCCTGAACTAAAATGAGTTTGACACCCCTGGTCTACAGGGTCTGTAAGGTCCACCTCTGCGTGAACAGTGAGTGTACCTGCTTTGTTTGGTATCATGAAGTAATGGTACTAATGTAAAGAATGATGTTCAAAGGGGTAATGTGGATGTGGACAGGTGTCTGGATCAGCACTTATGTTGGTCTAATGCAGGGGTCAGCCACCCTGGTCCTAGAGAGCCACTATCCTGCATGTTTTAGATGTATCCCTCTTCCAACACACCTGATTCAAATGATAAGCCTATCATCAAGCTCTGCAGAAGCCTGATAATGACTGTCAGGTGTGCTGGAAGAGGGAAACATCTAAAACATGCAGGATAGTGGCTCTCTAGGACCAGGGTGGCTGACACCCGGTCTAATGTTCTAACAAGTGGTGCCAGGCACAACAAACCCTGCCCCTCACACGTATTGTAGTTTATTTTGGCATCATTCCAGGATACCATTTTGACTCTATATATGTGCCAAGTTTGAAGCAAATTGAAACAAAACTGATGTTTTTATGGACATTTGAAATTTCGCCCATTATAAGTAAATGGGGAAAAAAAAAGATTTTAAAAATTCACTAAAAATTTGAACTTTGACTTACTTTTCCCAAAATGTAATCACATCTATTCTGGGTCACTGGCAATCTATGAACCCAATTTGGTATGAATTCAACCAATAGTTTTGCTACTAAAGTGTTTACAAACAAAGAGACAAAGAACCCAAACCAAAAACAATAAAAATGTTGTTATATTGTGTTTTTCTTGTATATTTACATATATTTCTTGGATTTTTTTTTTTACACTTATGGGGAAGGAACCAAATATGGTAGCTTCATTGAAATTGATTTTCTACATGACAAAAAAGTAATAAAGTCTTGTTATGTCCTGCAATAACACACTAAGGTTGAAAATTTGAATTTCAGAGTACTTCTCTGAGTGCCCTATAAAGGGCTAATATTTACTAGCAGTCTGATGCTTCCTCTCAAAATTATTTCTCCAATGTGTCTGTCATCTGCGCTACCAAGGAATGAGCAATTCTTAGCAAGTCTGGCATCTGTGTCTCATGTAAGGAATCAAAGCTCAAGGCTGTTACTGAGGCAGATGTGAGTTATAAACATGAATGAATGACTGCGTGGCTAAAGGTGAGGTCCAGATCTGCTTTTATTTCAACTTCTGTCAGATACGTTCAGAGCAAAAAAGTTTATAAAAGCGCCAAAGGTTTTAAGAAGTCAAAAATGGCATCAATGAAGTGCAAAGTTGGAGTTTTAGAGGGAAAAAAATGAAGTAAAATGATGCTTTTTCATTGGCTATATTCTTTAAAAGAAACAGAGACATTAAATAAAATCTTCCATTCAACTGTGCAGCATCGTATTCATTCTGCACTGCTTCATATCACACCGGATCATATCACAGCACATTGTGTTGCATCGAATCGTGTCAAATCCTGCCATATCTCAATGCGATCTGCATCATACTGCATTAGTAGTTGCTTTATCTTTAAAACCTGTTTAGCCCTAGGGCTCTAGGAGATGTGGCTCATCTAAACTGACATATCCAAAATAAAACAAGAACAGCTTCACAACTCTCATGTCAATATGCATAATCGTAGCCTCTATGGAAAGACAAAACCTCTGAAGATAAAACACTGTGACCGTTATTATGCCAGAGTGAGCTGTGATAAACCTCAAGAGAAATTTAGATTCTAATCCACTAAACCTAAAATGTATTCTAAGTTAGACTGTAGATAACTCCTTGATCAAAAGCCAGGAACCACACAGACTGTGCATTTCGCTTAAAGTTTTATTTACTCTTGAAAGACAATCTGGCTTTAACTTTCTACTGACTTCATTTTCTCAGCGTTTCATCATATTTTACCATTGTGCACAAAATATCGCAATGAAAAATGCTTTAAAAACTACATAGAAATAATAAAAACGTAATGAGAGGTTTTATAAATGAATGGTTTCTCCATCTGGTGCAATAAAATCAAAAACATAAACTCAAAATTCCCTTATTTAGTCGTCTTATGTAGCTTGCCAACATCTTTGTTGCTGGGCAGTTTAACATTATAGGAGAAGGATATGATTAACATGATGCTATGTATATTCAGTGGTGGTCCATCAAAGCCAGCAAAGCCTTTTCTGTTGGCTTAAAGAATCTGAATCAGCTACATTTACTTTGATCCACTAAGATGTATTCAACTAATCCCAATAATGTATTGTCTTTATTACCCCGCCCCCCAAAGGAGGGGGCAAGGGGTATTGTTTTTGGTTTGGTTTGTTTGTTTGTTGTTTGTTTGTTAACACTCCAGCAGAAAAAATATTGGTTGAATTCATACCAAATTGGGTTTATAGATTGCCAGTGACCCAGAATAGATGTGGTTACATTTTGGGAAAAGTACGTCAGTTAAAATTTTTAATGAATTTTTTAAATATTTTTTTTCACCAATTTACTTATAATGGGCAACATTTCAAATGTCTATAAAAACATCAATTTTGTTTCAATTTACTTCAAACTTGGCAAATATATAGAGGCAACTGATGTGCTGACATCAGCACACACATAGACACAATGACATCAGTTGGATCGATGCCAAAATAACTACAATACGTGTGAGGGGTGGGGTTTGTTGTGCCTGGCACCATTTGTTTTAGTTGGTGTTTGTCCAATCATATTTCAGTCATCATGTGTTACCAGGTAAAAAAAAAATTGCCTTGAGGCTCATAATCAACCATGCAGGATCTGGAGCTTCAAATCAATACAATGAACCTGTTGCTTCAACCAATCAGATTTTATGTTGGCCACATGGGGGCGACCTAGTAGGTGTACAATAACATCAGCATTTTCACATCATTTGATTGGACGGTCGAAGAGTGACTAGTCAGAACAAGCTCACCTACAAAATCACATGTGTAGAAACTTGTATAAGCTGAAATATATTGGTTTAGATTTATAGCTGTTTTCAAAACACAATGGCTGACAGAGGAGAAGAAATGGTTTGGTTGCAGACATACAAAAAAAACCCACTTTTTTTTTCCTCAATATTTTTGATGTTTTTGTCATTTTATCAAGTAAATATTGATGATTGGAGCAGCTGTGGCTATATTGAAAGGAGACCTGAGATGTGTTCATTGGGTTTCTTGCTTTAGTAATGACATTCATTCTACCTACTTTGAATACCTGTCTGTGTGGAAGAAGAACTCAGTGCTCACATTTCACCTTTGGTTTGGGGAACTGGCAAATACGCTGCATCTGGAAAGACTAAGGTATTATAATGGTGATAAAGGTAAAGTGTTTGTCCAGATATGGGAGCCTGTGTTAAAATTTCTTCCATGAGGTGACTGGTGTGAGTGACTGACCTGGCTGTTTACTTTTTTTTTGTGATTTTTTTTTTTTTTTTTTGGTGATTTAGTGATTTATTCCAAACATGCAATGAAATTTAACATACATGCAAACAAGCAAAACATACATAATAATACAAATATCAACAATCATAGCAATCTTAGACAGAAGAACAGCACAATAGTTCCATTTACATGCCTGACATACACTTTTATTTATTTATTTTTATTTGATATACGATTATTAATGTGGGGCATATTAATTTATTGTTGTAAGGACTGTGTTGCTATAAATTTACTGATGTGTGTGTGGAGGGGGGCTGTTTTGTGTTGTTGTTTTTTGTAAAAATGAATATATATACAGGGCGGGGAAGCAAAATTTACAATATTTTGAGGCAGGGATTGAAAGACAGTGTATGACCAATTAGTTTATTGAAAGTCATGAGAATTTATTTGCCACAATAAAATTTACATAATAGAAAATGTTTTTATTCTATGTGTCCTCCTTCTTTCTCAATAACTGCCTTCACACGCTTCCTGAAACTTGCGCAAGTGTTCTTCAAATATTCGGGTGACAACTTCTCCCATTGTTCTTTCATAGTATCTTCCAGACTTTCTCGTAATAGTTTTGCTCATAGTCATTCTCTTCTTTACATTATAAACAGTCTTCATGGACACTCCAACTATTTTTGAAATCTCCTTTGGTGTGATGAGTGCATTCAGCAAATCACACACTCTTTGACGTTTGCTTTCCTGATTACTCATATGGGCAAAAGTTTCTGAAAAGGTATGGATAATAGTGTTAGGTATGATTATGACATCAATATATGTTTGGTTTCAAAACAATTGACATAGTGCCTGCTGAGAAAAAACAACTAAATGTTCATTGTAAATTTTGCTTCCCCACCCTGTACTATAAACCTGCCTGTTATATTGTGTTTTGTGTATATTATTGATATTAAAAGGTAGATTAAGACAGGTAGAACACCACTAGACCTAGGTATGAAATGCATGACCTACCACTGATTTTCAGGGTAGTTGCAAAGTGATAAACAGTGCTAACATGTAATGCACAGACAATATTAGATGTGGTAAAAATCATGCAATCAATAAAAACAAACTTTAAATCTGAGCTATTCATTAGCATGCTACAGCAATACTTGGTCTGCTGTCTTTGCAAAGCCGTCCAACTCTAAATCACTGGAACTGATGGAGATGCAGCTCCAGGTGCATTTTATTTTAAATGCTACCCACATCTTATTTCGCTACTGCAGTAATAGTGCCTAGTTTGTGTGGTTCAGAGACTTAATTTGTCTTTGAAAGATCTCTTACTTTGTTAGATGTCCACAGCCAGATCAAGAAAAGAAAAGTATGAAATCCATAACTTTGACAGCAGAGACCGTAGTTTTCATCCCAACTCCTGTAGCTTTTTGAGGTTTAGGTAATAAAAAACATTTGGTCTGAGTTGGGAAAAGGGTTGAATAATTAATAGATATACTGTACAGTGAGTAATGTTTAATCATATCTTTGCTGACTTTTTGTGTATTAAACCGAGCCCCTGGCGTGTTTCCCTAACCGAGCGCTGTCAGTGCCTAAACCAAACCATAAAAACTTTTCCCATGTTGTCATCATAACCAGCAGATATTGTCAATCAAGTTGTCGGTTCGGTTCAGTTCAAGTCAGTTTATAACAAACTAAACTGGAGTTGTAATTTATGAACATCATCTTTAGGAGACAGGGTTGGATTTGTAGCTTGATATTTGCTAAGGCTCAGTTTCAATGCTGCATATTAAATTGATGCTTTATATCCTCTCCAGTTTCAATATTGTAATTAGCTCAAGAACAAAGAAATGATTTGATGGTGGTTGAGTTCAACAGCAAAGAACCTATTGACCTGAACCAACCTGCCATCTGCTACCAACCCCACTTATGACTTCAGAGTCTGAATGCTGAGAAGCCCTGCAGCAAGGTTACAGAATGTACAAAGAATTCCCAGACAAGTGAAGGCTGTGATGAAGGATAACTCAGGTCTTTAAAATCTGCATCTTTTTGTGTATTATGTCTCTTTTTTTTCCCTTTCTGGTTTGCTTTGTAAACAAACTGTAGGTGAGCGGAATTCTAGATTAGTTTAGGTTGTATTTTGGACCTATAATTTATGGAATAGGAGGTAAATAATGTGACTTTGCAAAAGAAAGAATCATAGGAAGCCTCAGGAAATCGCTTTTAATTTTCAGTAATGACAAGATGACGTGACATAAGTGATCTCCTCTTTGGCGTGATTTTCTTTTCATTACTGCTGCCATGTCTACTATCATCAAGCGTATTCACACTGTACATTACTGAAAAGACACGGAACAAATGTGTTGTAATTGACTCAGTAATAGCAGGGTTAAACAGCACAAAAAGGTCCTATTAAGTGCATTAATATCTAGCTCTGATCTATTCTGACTGTGTCAAAGACCGTGCAAATGGAAATGAGATGGAGCTCACCTTTTCATGGCTCTGGTTGTAATGATACAGGAACTTTGCACATTCACTATAATTGGCCCATGTTCTGTTGTTGCTTATGGCCGCTTCCCACGTCCCATTTGTATCACATCGACGGTACGCTAGTCCTACAGACATCAGGCAGAAAAATGGATGTTAAGTCACAGATTTTGACAGCTGTTATGTAACATTTCATGTCATTTCTGTTATATTTCCTTTTTTCTCATGTTTGCTATGGTCCTGTACTTTTATTGCATATGTGTCATACTGCTGCTACACTGTCATTTAAATAAAGTACATCTATCTATCTATCTATCTATCTATCTATCTATCTATCTATCTATCTATCTATCTATCTATCTATCTATCTATCTATCTATCTATCTATCTATCTATCTATCTATCTATCTATCTATCTATCTATCTATCTATCTATCTATCTATCTATCTATCTATCTATCTATCTATCTATCTATCTATCTATATCTATTTTGTTGTTTATGATAACAATGGATTGTTGTTTTATAATTGGTGCAAAAAAAAGTGAATATGTGAAAATACAGGGAAAAAAATGCTTTAGGGTCATTTATCATTCATGAGCCATTACAATTATCATTAAACTATGCAAATTTTTTATTTGTTGCTTATGGAGAGAAATTTGTTTCTTTATTCATCAATCAAAAAGAATGGACTTGCAATTATAAAAGAGATTTGAGAGCAAAAGACAGTAAGTGGCAATCAAAAAAAAAAGATCATTTTGCTTATAAATCAGTCCTCTGTACTTGTGAGTTAAAAACATTTGCTTGAGACTTCAAAAGTTTTGCTTGAAAATCACTCCTCTTTGGTTGCAACTTAAAAGTTTTGCTTGCTAATCTGCACTTAATGGGCGTGGCCTATGCTGATGAATGATAGAAGAGTTTCTATTGGTGGGTTTGACCTGGCTCCAGCGCCGGCTCCAGCTTCTGCGTTAAACCCACTTCTCTGTTGTGTTATGTTACTGGGAGGTAAGGGTGGGACGCTATTCATTACTTACAAGATACATTTCAATTTCAAAGAGCAAGACTGTCAACTTACTTCATGATTTTCAAGCAAAACTTTTGAAGTTGCAAGCAAATGTTTTTAACTCACAAGCAAAGAGGACTGATTTATAAGCAAAATGATCTTTTTTTTTGATTGCCACTTACTGTCTTTTGCTTTCCAATCTCTTTTTTGATTGCAAATCCATTCTTTTTGATTGAAACTCCCTTGTTTTTGACTGATGAATAAAGAAACAAATGTCTCTCCATAGTTCCGTCTGTTATTTAGTGAAATGTCCTCCACTATTGACTATAGAGGAGAGAATACTTCTATCAATGAACTACATTTGCACATCCGGCAAGCCCACTCAGTGTTTGTTTTTAAATCCTCTCTTAAAACTAAATAGGAATGAAAAAAAAATTCCATCATTATGGGTAACAGTATATATTTGAGGAAGTCTTTATTAAGATGTGAAAAAAAGAACGAGAAAAAGAAAAGAGGTAAAGTGCTTCAAACAGGATTCCTGTGCATTATCCATTTAACAACTCCATAATTTTCCACACAGAAATTTACAGACTTCTCAGTATGCTTTTCAGTACATATATAACAGCTTAGCACAAATATCTAGACATAAAAAATCCAACTGTAACATGTACAGTGTATGATTCATTATGATTATATATATTCTCATATTACCCTGTAGAGGTTCATCTACAGTGGATTATTCATAGCAGATATAATAACAGTAAGGAGAAAAGAAAGAAAGAAAGAAAGAAAGAAAGAAAGAAAGAAAGAAAGAAAGAAAGAAAGAACACAGTTGAAGAGATGAACACCTGAAACTAACTCCAAAACTGGAAACTGCAAAACCATTACACATAAAATCAAAGTCAAAATAATATAGTGTTGTCCATAAAATTGGAATAATTCTATTTTCAGACACATTCCTCTTTTTATTCAGTACTCACCTCTGACCTGGCACAATTATTACTTACTGAGTCCAATTTACACTTTATCTATTAAGAATAAATTACATTGTCACAATCCTTTCATGAGAAGTAGTAAATATATTTTATTCCAACTTTGTGGACAACAGTGTATACACCTAAATTAGTAAATAAATCAGGATCATGGATTGTAATTTATCAATAAATTTGTAACTGAACATTAAATAAACTATAAAAAGTGGGGGTGGTTTAAATTTTTTAAGCTATTATTTTCCCCCAGAGCCAGTCATTCCAGTTGAGTGGTCTAATATTTGCAACTGGCCACAACTGGAGCCAAGTTCTACCAATATAGATAGTTTGGAAAACGTCCCACTGGCCGTGATGAATCGGCCAGCTTGGCTGTGACGGTTTCCTGCTCTAAACGCCATGAAAAACACTTCACTTTTATGATCAGTCTATTTTCACATATGCAGACTTTTATATTTTAGAAAACGCAATATGGGCAATAGTCTGGAAACACAAATATTTTTTCATCCTCTTTTCTGTTTTTTTTTTTTTATACATATATATATATTTTTTTTTTTTCAAAGCTGGAAATGAGTTAAATCCAATCCCACACATATCTGTGCGGCGACCCTGTCTTAAAATGAACCTCAGGGGCTGTTGAGTTTATCCAGAGCCTGACTTACCTTGATGGTTGAAGTCATAAATGTACTCTGGACATGAAATAGAAATGAGCTTTCCTGGAGGCCCTTCAGGCCAGCAAACAAGTCCATCCCATTCTGGTGCGCAGTAACCATCTGTAAGAATAAAACATTGCTGAGTTTAAAAAAAAAATACCACCAACGTATTACGACTCCAGCATTAAATGACCAAAGGCATTTAAGGCGGCAGTATGTTTTCAAGGATTGTGTTGTCCTTTTAAAACTAGGGCAGATTGCTGAACTTTACATATGTAAATCAGCCTTGGGAAGAAAGCCTGTAATATCTGGTAAGTCTGATTATAAATGTGGTTTTTCTTGTTTTACTCATTCATGGAAAACGCGGGTCACACAGAGAACACACATATTTCTCTGGTTGAAATCTATTGTTATTTGATTAAGACTCGCAATCATGGAATTCCCAGCAAGTTGATAAGTTGTGCACTGAATTTAGTATGCTCATTAAAGCTGGAGATTTCTGCTGCAGATTTCCATGACCGCTACACTGTTAATAGTAGTTTTTATAGTGCTTGGAATTGGTTTCAGTGTGGATCCCATTTATAAGATTACATGTAACACAGGCTGCATTGTAGTATCTGGAGCATCTCCCTACATCAACAAAAAGTGTTGTAGGGACTGGACATGGAGTCTTTCGGATAGTAATGACTTTTTTTTTTTTTTTAAGGAAACTGTCCAAAATTAAAGATGGAACATGTTTGTTGTGTTTCTTTGCGATACACAAAATCACTAAGTATGTAATTTAATGAATCTCATAAAAAAATAAAATAAAAAATAAATAAAAAACACAGCAGAGGACTGCATTCTTTACTCTAACAGCAGTATAAAAACGTTCAAGTGGTCAACTTCTTTACTGAAGTAAAAGTAAAAAAAGAGCACAGACTCTAACATCTATTCTGAATCTTTAAAAATAAAAGTAGCCCTTTTTTCATAAAGCGAACTGCACCTTGTGATATTAACAAATAAGGACAATAAAGTAAAAAATATTAAAAACTAGAAAAGCACTCGGAGAGCGCAGACCTCTGCTAAGGCAGATCAGTGAGCCCCCATGCCACCCCACCCCCCATCACCACCAAAATTTAATCATTTGTTCCTTGTGCCAGTATCAACATTTCCTGAAATTTTCATCCCCATCCTTCCATAACTTTTTGAGTTATCATTATATCATTATTTTTTTATATTGGGCACTTTACAGAGCTTGTTGCACTGTACTACTTGTATTATCTTATCTTGTATTCTATTCTATTCTATTCAAGAGTGTCTTGTAACATTAATGTTGCTTGCACTGGTTGCTAGGCTACTGAGTTCATATCAGTCTGCTTACTCTGACGAGATGCAAACTTTTATATATAGGAAATAGATTTTATAAATGAGTCTATCTGAACTCAAATAACTGTTTGGGTTTAGTCTGCAGTAGCTTGTTGAGTATGTAAAAGATGTTGTTCTGCCACTGTTACAGAAATGATGATGGAGAATTACCAGAAGTTGAGGATTCTGTGTGAATATGTTTTTGAGTCATTATAAAGCTCAGACATGGCACGACAGGCAGCCACAACTGATTAATGCAAATGCTGCAATTCTATGCACAGGAAAATGTGGATATGTTTACTTCATCTGCCAAGATCTTAGTCGAAAACGATGCAAAAATGCAGAGTTTCTAGTCAGATATAACTAAATCCTTTACACACTAAGCCTCCAGAAACCAGAGAAAATTAGAGGAAAATTTAGTTTGGTTGTAACATGTATTTTATAAAAGGTAGAAAGAGAAAATGGATTCAAATAATGGATTATGATCATGGTGTGATTATCAACCAGCACTAATTAAATCTAAAGTAACAACCCTGCTTTGAAAATGCAAGGAGTAGAAAGTAAAAGTACATACTCAAATATGTATATCCTGCAAAAAAGCATTTGTACTGAGTTCTTTTTGTTTTTTGCCTCTAATTATCAGCGAAGAACAAACAACACGACCTTTTGTATGTGTCAAACAAGGAGCTGCAGGTTCAAAGGGAACATTCCTGTTTGAGAAGAGCAAGAGCCTCTTAATTGTCAGCAAAACTGTGGACCTCAACCGTCTGATAGTGGGAGCAAAGTCCCTTTCCCCAGATTCCTGGCAAAAGCCACTCTTATGGTTTGGCATTTATGTTGTATTATTGAAAACATCTGCCCCATTTTGACCACTAATAAGTAGCTAAGGATAAAACTAAAACTATCCTCTCTCTGCAGTAGATCCATTATTTTCTCATTCCTGTAATCAAACTTACAAAGAAACATCTGAAGGAATGACGACATGCTTTTTTTTTTTTATTTGCTTGTCACAAAATTAAAGAGCAGACTGAGTGGAGCTGACTGATTCCTACAGATGGGAGAAAAACAGCGTTTAGTTTTGCAAAATCACACTGACCACACATCCTGGGAGTAAAAACAGAATTGCTGTTCACTTTTGCCATAGGTTTTATTACCATAGGACCACCTACTAACAGGCTTAAATTAAACGCCAAACACACACAGATATATAATTTCCCGTAAATTTCTTGACCACGATTTAAATATAAACGTGACTATGGGAGACTTTGGTCCCGGTGATGTAAATGGGGTTTTTATTAAGCTTTTCTTTCTCCCCCCGACTCATTTGATTCTGACCTACAGATGTCAAAACACATCTTGCACTTTCTCCTGATACATGCAACCTTTTATAATGATTGCTGATGTTATTCTACACCCAGACCACAAGCTTGAAGGCTGTGCTATTTTCACACTGCAAGGTCTGGGGCATTGAACCCACATCCCTCCACTGTCCTCTCCAGGCAAACCTCAGTGTTTCCCTCAAAGAAACCCTTGTCTCAGCCACGTCATGGAGACTTTTGTGTTTTTAAAGCACAAATGAGGAATAAAAACAAACAGAAAATGTTGAAACACAACCAAAAAAGCCTCACACGGGATGTAATCCTTATCTATGGAGCTTGGGTTAGCTTCATTAGTGTAAAAAAAAAAAAGCCTCTATGTAATGTTTTAAAATAGTCATCACTCCACGTCTCATATAATAGTTCAGAAAACCACACGTTTACAGTGCCAGAAAAAAAAAAAAAAAAAAAAAAAAAAGAAAAAAAAGGAAAAAAAACTCTGGGGGTGGTCAGGCAAGACAAACACAGATAAAAGCCAAAGTCCTAAAAAGTGCACTCTAGCTGCTATTCTCTGCATTTTCCCTCATCCACACATTCAAGGTCATCCCACAACAGAAGAGGAACAAACATTCCTGGTCAGAGCCGATGAAACTATAGGAGGGAACTCCATCCAAATCCTCATCGCCACTTCAAACAGAGCTCTTACATGGTTCACGAGAAAGCACAACGAAGGCTTTCCAAGAACTTTATCTCAAATCACGACCACCTTTTAAATCTCATCCTGCATCACAGACAAACCACTACCCAGATTCTACAGGATTTCCACATTAGAGAATTACAAACAAACAACCAGATGTGACTCTTAAGGTCGACTTAAGTTCGGCTGAATGAAGTCAAAGCAATTAACGTTACATCAAGTCACAATCTCAAACCACGCACTTAAAATATGCACATACAGTATATGCTTATCAGGGCATACGACCACAACAGGGGAATTATTATTTTTTTCTTTATTAAGGTAATGTGTTATTCTTATTTCTTCAACTGTTATGTGATTGATCAGACATGTGCAACCTTCCAAAAGGGGTCAGCAAACAGCCACCACATACAGGATGAGTCACGTCCACTTCGCGGCAGCTTCATCAGGTATGCATGTCAGCTCTGATACGCTCTTTCCCTAAAAGAGCAAACATTTTCCACAAACTCGGGTATCAGACTCCACCGAACCTTATGAGGCAACATCCTGCTAAATGTATAGAACTGCATGCATTACATTAACACACATCACAACAAACGTAGCACTGTAAACATGAGTGGATTCAACAAATACATGAAATATAATTATTTTTTTGTTTCTCTTTTGTTTCACAAGACCCAGTAAAATATAAACTATGGACATTTGTATAAAAACAAAGCAAAACAATTCTTATGAAGAAAAAAAAAAATCCTCATTCGTTGCCAGAATCTATTGATTAAAAATACAAATATAATGATGTGATATATCATTTTATACGATACCACAAAATGATATTATGTTATAGTCATTGTTACAATTATCACGATATAATGTAGATTGTGTCAATAAGCATTTATTTTATTTACACAGAATATTCAGTGTTGTGTTGTTTTACTCAAGTTTACTCCAACATGTGTTAGTATTTTTCTTACACACTTACTTATCATTATTTGGTGCTTTTGACCCAGTCCAGCACTCACTATAAACATTTTTCTGTAATTTTAGTACTTTAATTGCTTTGAAAAATCTTCCAATAAAAAAAGTTTTAAACCACAATTAACCATCTGGTTTCTTCAAGTTTCACTAACGACCAGAAATCAGCTTTAACACAAATAATAGTTTGACATATAAATATATATAGACTGATATGAATATTTTTGGTCATGTTTCCCCACATTTGTTAATGGGTTCTTCTATGAAACTGGTCCCAAAAAACAGGACAGAGGGGCTAAAAATTCAAACAAGATGTAGACTAAACTAAGTTATGAAGCAACTTTGGGTCTGTTTTAAAAATAAATATTAATTCAGATAAAAGAGAAAATATTTTTCAGATGAAACACATTTTTATCTAACATTTATACAAAAATCTGCATGTAACACTGTAAAAAGGACATGAAAATTACATGCTACTATTTTTTCAAGTATCTTTTTATTCTTTCAGAGGTACATTTAGGGAATCGAAGTAAATATGCAAGGCAGAGTGGCTCACAAAAATGACCGCTGTTGTAAAATCCCTCGCAATTTATATGTGTTTAAATGGGCAGGTTCCACATGTAACGCAAGTGGACACAATAGGTTACACACGGAACCTGGAATGAGACTGAGATTCATGAAAAAAGTTTCAAAGAACTGGAATTTTCTGCCATTGATTTAATGGTTCAGGGTTTATAGGGTTAAATACAACATCTTTGGTTTATAGAAGCTGTTTTTTCCCTGAAACTTTTGTTTTTCCTACTGTGTATATATATATATATATATATATATATATATATATATATATATATATATATATATATATATATATATATATACATATATTTGCAGAGCTGTATTTCTGTGATGCTATAAAATAAAAAAAGACATTCTTTAAATAACTGATTCTTTGTATTAATGGAAAAAAAGCTTCAGATGTGCTTGGGATGTGACACCAGTCGTGCCAGTCACTACAACATGTCAAGATGGATTAAGGGTGACGATGGTCAGATGAGCAACGCAGACTCTCATCTGACAGTGACCTAATGTTTGACTGACTGCTCTGCACCGCATTAGCATCTATGTCCATCCTCTTGAACACGCTTTGAGAAAGAACACAACATTGTTATATAATGCCGAGGACATTTCACACAAGCTGCCGTTCGGCGCCTGCAGTTCTCAATAGTAGCAGTTCTGTCATATTTCTTAAATCTGATCTGAGCTCTGCGGACATTTATCAAAACCATAAAAAGTTGGGAAATACCACACGGGGCAACGAAACCCCCCAGAGGATGGTCAACAAAAGCCTTTGTGTGCTTAGCCTGGAAGTAAACATTTTTTAATTATGTGTTTCATTTACAAGGGGATATTGTTTATAGGGTCAAAAAATTCAATGTGACCGCAATGCGCTGAGGTTAAAGAGAAAATAATACGATTGGTTTGGTGATGGAATCCAAAATACTTCTCTGAACAATCAACTGGGAAAATGACAGCAACCACAATGAGATACAGTAGATGCCGGGGTCTGCTGGAAAATGGTGCTTTTCAGACACCCATAAATACACAAATACACCCCAGGATTAGCTTTGCCTCCGATCCCAGTCTGTAGAAAGCCACAAGGAAGACAAAAGAACCAGACCAGCATTTTTAAAAGTAACCATCACTTATATAAACTGTCTTATATAAAACTGTAAAACTTCCCAGAAGCTAATTTAGAGGAAAAAAAAAAAAAGAGTGAGCAAAATGAGTCTCAAGTCAGTGTTTGTATATGATGAAATGTTTAAAATCAAGCCTGGAGATGGTTCTTGCACATGGTTTGGGGCTAAGGGTGCCCAACATCAGCTGATTAGTACTTATAATCAACAATCAAAAGTCACCAATCACGTTCAATCAAGAAAAGGCGGTCCTTCCACTCTCCTGTTCGCTCACCATCAACATGCTGCTGCTGCTGCTGCTACTGCTGCTGGGTTTCTCCTACAATACAATACCTGGTAAACATTAGTGTGTTTATTAATTTCTTCCTTTGTCAATCCTGCCTCCTCCTGGCATCCCTCCTACTTCTGATGGCAACCCCTGCCTTTTGCATTATGTGTATTTCAAATGTGTGTCCATGAGGTTCTGCTCAGCGGAGCCCTTGGGGGATTTATTACACACTGCATCGAATCTCTCGCTCCAGATGGAATTCATTGGTGTGCCTCTCAAAAGCTCCAGTCTGTTCTGACAAATATAACCATATTGCTGCAATAAATGGCTGTGTTTCCTCCAGCGTAAGTGACTGTGGCAGACATCTTTTCAAAAACAACTTGAAAAATCACACAAAATTATATGAACCAGTCCTAATTTTACATGTCCTGCATGATTCTTTCAGAGCTATCAACAAGTTCAATATATCCAAACCAGGCTCTTTGAGTTTATCTGTTATTTATAAAGCTCATCAGTTTAATTGGTTCGGCTTTTGACAAAATACAAGATCCGCTCTGCATTTTGGCAAGACATAACAAATGTCACAATGTGGTTAAAAAAGCAAAAGATGCAACAACTCACTCCAGCTCATAAACAGTTAAAAATATCCTTCCACTGAACACCATTAACCCTTAAAGACTTCTAACTATTATTCACTACCTTTAACATTTCCTTAGTGATTTATCATCATTTATTACGTTGTTGCCCATAAAGTTGGGATACAATATTTTTACCCCTTCTCATGAAATGTGATAATGTAATTTATTTTTGGTAGATAAAGTATAATTGGTACTCAATATGAAATCACTGTACCTGGTCAAAAAGTGATTACTGATGTGTATAAATAGGAATAAAAAGAGGAATGTGTCTGAAAACAAAATTATTCCAAATTTATGGACAAGAGCATGTATTTTGCATTTTTCAATGAGAATCAGGTTTTCCTATATTTAATTTACTGGTCATGTTGATCAGGGTTGTCCAGTCCTGGTCTTCGAGGGCTGGTATCCTGCATGTTTTAGATGTTTCCCTCTCCCAGCACACCTGACGGTCGTTATCAGGCTTCTGCTGCGCTGGATGATAGGTTTATCATGTGAATCAGGTGTGTTGGAGGAGCGTTACATGTAAAACATGCAGGCCCTCAAGGACCAGGACTGGACACCCCTGATGTAGATGTTCAGAACAGATCAGAGTAAAGGCCTTTACACACTGGGTGCATTTTTTTCCCCATGTGATTAATTTGTACATGAGTACTCAGTTCATGAGTACTTTCACACAGGTCTCAAATACTTTGCTGCAAAAAAGTGGAGTTTTTGTTGTTCACAACCACACACAGGGATCAACAACTCATTCGTGAGAACTGGATGTCATGTGACAACCACAGTGATGGATTTCCAGCAACAACTGAGTTGAGTATGAAACACAAAAAATGATAGTGACAAAAAAGACAAAAGACAGTGACGTGAAGGACAACATGTGGAGCAGCATTGAAACAGCTCAACCAATAGGATAGTGATGAGTTTGATGTTGAATCCATTACTATCAAACAGCCTGAGATGAAAATATTCAAATCTTTTATTGAACAAGTGTCGTGATTGTTGCAAACTCACATCGCTGCCAGTGTGAATAGTTTTAATGCAAAATATTTACCCACGAATGTTTCTTTCATGTTGATTTTTTTTTGTTAAGCATTTAAAGGCCTTCACCCAAAAGGACCCAGAGTGACTTTTGTGTCAGTTCCCAAATAAATTTTCCTCTGTATTTAACCTTTCCTAAGTGATTTATCACCATTTATTTAAATATTATCCTCTGAATTTTGCATTTATTCCAATAAAAATCATCTATATTCCTATTTTTACTTAACTGGTAATGTAAGTGTTCATAAAAGCAAGTGTATTCAAAGGTTTTTGTATCAAAAGAGAAATATAATATATTCAGTAACAATGATCTAGTGTATTCCATTTTTAAACTATACAAAGGAAGCCTTTTAATAATCTCACATGTAACACATTACATTGCATTTTAATAATTCATGATTAGTTTGTTTTTCAGTGCTGTAAAACAATAAAATTTTTAACCAGAGTAATCATAGGGTTGTTGTGGATTAACCCATAAGGACCCAGAGTGACTTTTGTATCAGTTCCCAAATGAATTTTTCTCTCTATTTAACCTTTCCTGAGTGATTTATCACCATTTACTATAATATTATTCTCTAAATTTAGCATTTTTTTCCAGTGAAAATCATCTATTTTCCTATGTTTAATTTACTGATCATGAGGATCTTCATAAAAGCTCAGAGTAAAGACAAAAGTTATTATATCAGAACAGAAAAAAACTGAAAAGAAAAAGTGACTTTTTCAGAAAAATATCGCATTATCTGGACATGAACCCATTGTCTCCATCCACTGTCATTGATCCAACTCCATGGGTTTTACTGGTTAAATCAATGTTGAAGAAGATGACTGTGTTTCCATGGTAACTACAGAGCCTCTGAATGTCCAAATGGGTCATATCTGATGACCATGAAAAGATGACAAACTGTATTTAACACCAGTTATTTATATGCATTGATAGGATTAGTGGATCAGCAGGTATTAAACATTGGATGTTTAAGTCTTTAAGTGCTTGAAAGTGCTTGCAATTATAAATCTGTGATGTGAGTTATTTATTTGTTTATTTATTTTTAGTATTAACTCTGCCAGGTTAGATGATAAGCCAAAGCTACTTACAGAGGTGATACATTTTGAAAAACAAAACTTTGTGTCAAAAAAGAAAATTACCAGGTATTCTCAGGTCGACTCCAGGTCCATTTTTATCTAAATCTTTGGCTGAGTGCAAGTGTGTCTGAAGAACACCAGGTGGCTTCCCTTTAATTTCTGAACCTTTTGCTATTATGAAACATAATTTTAGATGTTTATAGCAAAACACAATGTGATAAAAAGTGAAGAAAAAAAAATCCTGTGTATATGTATTCCTGTAGATATGTATTTTACCCCAGTGATAAGGTGCTGTGCTGAAAAAATTGGAAAATGACCCCTAAAGGGCTTGAATTTGACCTTGAAAAATGTGTACGAACTGTGTTTTATCATAAGTGGAAGAAAATCATATCATATTTCTGATTTTTATTCTTTGTTTTATTTTATTTATGTGTTTATTCATGTATGTATGTATGTATTTGTTTAATTATTTTATTTTATTTTATTTTATTATTTATTTTTTAGAAGCCCACATCACAACAGTCACACCTCATACACATCTTACACACTCCACCACACACAGAACATTTACACAACCAAGACAGGACACTTATTCTCATTACTGACTGACATTTTGTTTCTTTTGTATATTACATGCCATATATCTTAACCCCCCCCCCCCACACACACACACACACACACACATACACACATTATGATGATGTAACGTTAATGTAAATATAAATATTGTATAATACTGTACATACATCTCTGTCACTTGGTGTCATTTCAATAAAGGTTACAAAAAAACTGAAAGAAAAAGTGACTTCTTCAGCAAATGTATGATTAACTTTATGTCAGTTAATAAATAAAATAACCTTTGAATTTAAGGCTTTTAAACGCTTGACAAAAACGAAAAGACCACCTAAAACTACTGCTATTTGTTGAACTACATGGGTTTTCCTGGTGAATCAATGCTGGAGAACATGATGTTATTTCTAGGTTCTGAACGTCCAAATGGGTCATATCTGATGCTGCTGAAAACCAGAGAAAGTGTTTTTTTTACCTGAATTATTTAACCATATTGATCTGATTTGTGGTTTAGAAGTTATTTCACATGTCAGATCAGTAGATGCTTTTAGTTGCTGGCGGATGTTTGGATCACTGAGGGTTAAAAACGCTGCAGGCATACTCACCAGGAATCTTGTGTTTAGACTTGATGTAGCCCTCACACTTCCGTTTGGCCTTTAACAATAGGAGTATCTGTTCCTCTTTCGTGAGCACATCATCTGCATAAACCTGTGTAAAAAAAAAAAAATGATGGTGACAAATTAATGCAAATGTAAAGAAAACAGACTTAAAAGCAGGCATAATAATTATGTGTCTGTGGGTTGCATACTTGAAAACCTTAATTTATTCATTCCCTGCATAGTTGATTTATAATGCTCTTTTAAAAGTGAAGTTATGAACTGGTTCACTCAGGCCAGAGCGACAACCTTGTGCATCATTACAGCAGTGGAAACTATTAAACCTAAAGACTCATACATGTAGGTGAGAAAAAGCCACAGAAGTCAAATCAATCAATAACCTGTCATAACTCATGTGTCAGCCAGTGTTATGAAAATATAACAGGAGTCATGTGGCAGTGTCTTGTAGTTCTACGACCTTTACCGATTTTTTGATAAGGTCAAAGCATGAATAAAGAAAAAAAAAAGTAAAACAAGTTCATATGAGGTGACTGACAACAGGATCCATCAGTGTAAAAGAAAAACTGCTGCATTATAACAGGTTATATGATCTGAAAGTTAAGGTAAAAAAGTGAAAAAAAAAAAAAAACACAAGAGGGACAACAAACCCCGCCCCTTGCACGTATTGTAGCTTATTTTGGCATCGATCCAGCTGATGTCATAATGCCTATGCATGTGCTGATGTCAACATATTAACTGCCTCTATATATGTGCCAGGTTTGAAATAAACTGAAACAAAATTGATGTTTTTATAGACATTTGAAATTTCAGCCATTATAAGTGAATGGGAGAAAAAAAAAAGCTAAACAAAAATTCATAAAAAAATGTGAACTTTGACCTATTTTTCCCAAAATGTAATGACATCTATTCCGGGTCCCTGGCAATCTATAAACCCAATTTGGTATGAATTCAATCAATAGTTTTGCTGCTACAGACATTTAAAATTTCGCCCATTATAAGTTAATGGGAAAAAAAAAAAGATTTAAAAAATTACTTAAAAATATTAACTTTGACCTACTTTTCGCAAAATGTAATCAGAATAGTCTTTATTGTCATTGTAACAAGAAACATGTACAACGAAATTAAAAAGTGTCCACCAGTCAGTGCATAATAAAAACAACAACACAGACACAAACATCACAATAGTAAATAAATAATTATAAAAACTAACACACACAGCCATTCATTCAATCATTGCACAATCTCCATTACTGTATATATGTGTTGTATTACAGATTGCTTTTTATGGCATTGATGGTGGTTATTGCTGTTGGATAAAAACTGTTTTTGAGTCTGTTTGTTCATGATCTGATTGTCCTGTATCGTCTGCCTGATGGCAGCAATTGGAATATGGAGGATGAGACGTGTTCTTCACAATGCTCTGTGCTACATCTTTTCCGGGTCCCTGGCAATCTATAAACCCAATTTGGAATGAATTCAACCAATAGTTTTGCTGCTACAAACATTTGAAATTTTGCCCATTATAAGTAAATGGGAAAAAAGAGATTTAAAAAATGTATTAAAAATGTTAACTTTGACCTACTTTTCCCAAAATGTAATCAGATCTATTCTGGGTCACTGGCAATCTATAAACTTAATTTGGTATGAATTCAACCAAGAGTTTTGCTGCTAGAGTGTTAACAAACAAAGAAACAAACCAAACCAAAACAGAATACCCCTTGCCTCCCCTTCAGGAGGCGGGGTAAAAATGTAAAACAAGTTCATATGAGGTGACTGACAACAGGATCCATCAATGCAAAAGAAAAACTACTGCATTACAACTGGTTATTTGATCATAAAGTTAAAGTTTGCACTTTGGGCTACAATTTCTGTATGAAAGGTGCTATACAAATAAAGTTTATTATTAAAGTTAAAAAAAAAATAAAATAAAATAAAATAAATAGAAGCATGCCAGTAGTAAACACTATTGAAAAATTTGAACATTACAAGAATGTGACAAATTATGATAAAAATCTTAAGGTGCATTTCTGTTTCTGAGACAAGAATTCTGACATTGGCTACAAAATGCATGAAATGCCATCGGTTGGCTGATTTCCTTGCACTGATGCTTTGTGACCCACTGCTGTCTGCATCCATGGTCACAGCAGCAGAATCCTAAAAACCCAGTTTCTGTCATATTAAAGCTTCACTTTGTGACAGTGTGGCCTGGATGTGACAATGAGGTCGGATGAGTTTGCACTTCAACCACAATAGTATATAAGCCAACTGTCCAGGGAACAGGCCAGACTGTTTTCTCCTTTACTAGACACTATCAGTTTCATTTTGTCCAAGTCTGAAGCTGTGTCATGGTCACTAATCGTATATGACAAAGTTATAACACAAACATGACATTTCTCTCTCTTTTTTTTTTCACTTACAACATGTCTCACACCACATCCTGTAATTCCTCAGTTTTTGAACACAGTGTTTGAGAGTGACATGTCACCTCAGGTGTGGTTTTCCATTCAAAGGAAACATTTTCCATTCTAATACGTTCACTGACTGCTTTGCTGTTTGCCCGTGGATCACTTTTGGGCAATGACAAATGTGACGATATTGAAAATGACCGCATTTATTTTTAACCGAGCGTGACCAGCAAAGTGGAAATGAAAACAGAAATTCAAGCCAAGTGCAAAAACTACAGCTTAAGACCGGTGCACAAATCAAAAGGATTATCTATGCTGTCATGTCGGGTTTTCATGGTGCTTGAAGCTATAGAGCAGCAAAATGCAATATGTACCACACACAATACAACATGCACTAAACTCAACGTATGCCATACTGTGTGCCTGGAGGTGAGTAAACAGAAAGAAATTCACTTAAAGCATCTGACGCCACATGCAATTGAATCTGTCAGTTGGAGACATAAATGACATTCCACAGTGCCCATATATTATTACCATATTTATTACTTGGTCCTGTCCCGTCTGTAATTTAATGCAACTCAATGCTGCTGTTTTGAGAGACGTCCCTTGTAAATTAGATTTTAATTAAGCCAAGTTAATGTCATTGTTAAATATTCCCATCATAAGTCGCCTACTAGAGACAAAATAGTTGGAAATGAAAAGTAACAGTAAATCATAAAACAATTGCATGCCACTGATTGGGACAGTAATCAGGACAGTTAATAAAGCAGTGATTTATTGCTTTTTGTCACTCATTAACTACCACTGTCTTTGCTGCAGACACAGTAAATACATTTCTACAGTGGAATCTACTACACATGGCCATGAGAACTACTGTAAATACTGCAGGAAACTAAAGTTTTTGATAAATTGCAGTTTTACGTCCTTTTATGTGACTATGTGATATTTAAAGAGCTTCTAAATCTGACAAGGAGTCATTTAACAAGGATGTGTATACATTGTCTCCAAAGCAAGTGCGTAATTTCGGTGCTTAAAATTAAACTGTAAATACCAAGCCGTCATGGGTTTGCTGCACACAAAACCATAATACCTCAATCCATCAATATTTTCACTACTTTCAGGCTTGAAATAAGGATGTCCAGTCTGAGAGCTGAATAAGGTTACAGAATGAAGACGTTTATGGCTTTGCACAGTAAACAACCACAGATGGAACAACATTTGACCGCAGGCGAACAAGGATAGATACTACCTGTTTACTGTACTAACTATGCCAATATAGAATATTCCACTGACAGCTCCTGAGACGGTAACACTATTTTCATCTAAATAACTCCCTGGTGTTACTTTAGACTTCACTGAGAGCTTAAATGACAGAAAATCACAAATAGTGCATCTGGAAGTCATCTGCTCTTTCAGTGCCATTAGTACTGCTGTATATTATTGGATAGTACACAGAGATTTAGCATTTTTTTACTCATATATGTCCAGATTTTAGATAAAGATCATACACTGGATATTTTATGCAATACTGTAGATTCATTAGGATCATTTTATATCAGAAAACACTTACTAAACACTTTGACTACACATTAGCATTATGGCCTTTTAAATATTTTTCTATCAAACATTTACATAAAACAGACAATCAAATACCTTTAGAACAAAAATGAACTTAGAAGCCACCAGTTAAATATTAATCTCAAATGAAGTATGGAGTTTAGGAGGTTATTTATCTTCCTAAAACTAAAGGAATTTCTCCTTCATGTGCAGACTCCTAGAGGAGTATCATTTACCATTTTAAGAAGAGAATCCTGGGTAATAAGTGTGCCCCCTGATTATTTCTGAAAACTATTCCTCCTCCACTGGCCAGGGTCCAAACCTCTAAAGTAAACACAACTCTCACAGGGAGAAACATGGACATTCTTATTTACTGCATTTCATTCAAAACACAGTATTCTTTTTGTTAAATGCTTTTGAGTGTGAGCCAAAATGAAAATTAGAAAAATACACACCATATAAATATGTGTGTTTTCATCACTAGTCGCTAGAATACAAACTCCACTTGAATAAACCACAAGTTTCTATTTGTCTTTGCAAACTGCGGCTTGATGACTTAAACTGCAGCTCTCTGCAAGGATATACTGTAAGACCAATATTGAGAGAACTGTATTTAGGCAGGTCTGTCAAGACAGTGTTGAACCACAGCAACGAAATATTCATACTATACGCACTGTGGAGGGACGGTAGAAGTTAGTTTGACTTTTCTAATTTAAGCATTTAATTACTAACGTATTTTGGTAAGCAAATCCAGGTTATATTAGTCTGTAACAGTTTATCTTTTCCAGAGCCAAAAAAGAATATCTTCGTGAATGTTGATTTTTGTGGCTGAAGAGTAAAAAAAAAAACGAGGAAAAATAACATCAATCAGAAATGGACTTGCGCATATATACCAAACACAGTGTACATTGAGTGGAGACATTGGGTTTCCGGTACATTACCAAACGTCTTGATTGTGGACAGCGTAGCACAGGTTTTTTTCTCAAGAAAGTTGTGGTTGACCAAAGTCATTTCCTGAAATGCCCTACAGTGAATTTGAGAGTCAAATGCTGAGACTTGGAAGGTCGATTTTCATTAGGAAGCCCAAAACAAAGACGCAGACCGTCCAAAAAGTTTCAATGAACCATAATAACACTCTGGAGTTGAATGGAATGTAATTATCTGTAATAACAACTCAAAAATCGGACTTAAGATACGACCAAATGAGCTTGTTTGTTGTACCCAAAGCCATAATAAAAAGTTGTGTAAACACATGCCTAACCCGTAAATGATCCACAATTAACTGATCCAGGCTCCAGTGAACAGAGGAAGAGGATAACACTCTAGTGCAGTGTAACTTCCCCAAACAAACAGATTTAAAGAAGAAAAATTAATGACTAGGATTAACATTTTTCACAATATACAGTTAAAGCAGTTCTGCAGATACACTTACAACACATTTTAACAGGTACTGTGACATGTAATCTACTGTTATTTAAGTGTATTTATAGTGAATATTTAGGGATGGGTCAAACGAAAAGTGTTTGGTTAATCCTATTTTACCTGTAGGAGTTTGTGGAAAATTACCATTTTATTGACTGATGAAATGACACGAAGTCTGTGAGCTCTGGTCTGAATTACACCAGAGCAGTGATGCAATACATGTTAGCATGAGCACATTTTTGGTTCATTATCAAACTCTGACTTAAGAAATAAGGCTGACACACTGTGTAATTTAAGGGAAACTTTGCAGGAGAAATTTGTTGTCTGTTTCTTGAAGATATTATAATATTGTTTCAACATGATGCAAAACGGTGAAGTTTTAAGTAAAATAACAACAATGAACAATCATTTCGTAAATTGGAAACAAAGGGAAAACTTGATATAGCTTGGTTGTAACTACCTTTTACAGAGGTGAAAAAAATAATAAAAGATCGCCATATGATATTTTGTTGTAATGGTACTGTAATGTTTATTTACAAATAATTGTGTCATACAGTTACGTTGGTAGTATAGTTGAAATTTGGGCTGGGCAATATATTGAACTGATTTGACTAATAAAGATTTTGTTTTCAGATAATCATGAAAAATGTCTAAAATTGTAAAGAACTCCACTGTGATCCATTTTTGCTCAACAAAAATTGCTTCTTTTAATGTATTAAGTGTGAAAATGTTTCTCCAGTAATATATGGTGTATTGATTTAGAAAAGAAATCAAGTTGTGCCTTCAGGTCATGTTGCCAGAAAACAACTGGAAATCATAAATCATCCATAACACTGGAAAATAAAAGATTTAGTTTTAGGATCATATGAAAAAGCTTTATTGGAAAATGCTTACATTATAATTCATATCAGTGGTCAGGCTCCACAGTTTGGCAAATGTTTTAACCTCCTAAGACCCAGCTATGGGTTTCTGTCCACATTTGTGGACAAGAGTTTCACAACTTTATACAAAAAAAAAAGAAAAGAAAAGAAAACTGTCCATCACAAAGGACATTCCATAAAAATTTTAAAAACTATATCTGAAAAAACTGTTGCATCATGAGGTTTCCAATATCGGCACTTATTTAATAAAAAACAAAAAAAGCTTGTACTTTGCTGACATTTCCTGGGTCTCAGGAGGTTAATATTATAATTCAACTAATGCATACTAATGCAAGCAAGGGATAAAAAAAATCTTCTTTTATTCCTACTTATACACATCAGTAATCACCTTGTCATAATTACTTCATGAAAAGAGGTAGGGGTGGGCGATATGGTAAAAATATCATATCATGATTTTTAAAAAATAAAATCACGATCTCGATTTTATCACGATTCTTTACATTGATCTTTGGGACTAATTTGCAAGTTTCTGAACAGTGTAGCCAAACAATTTTCCTATGTAAAACATAGCCCTAAAAGAAAAAAAATAAAACAATTTAGCCCAAAGAACCTTCCAGAACACTTTTAATTAAATAGTTTGTGCAATTTTGCAACATGTGCCGAGAAGAACATAAACTTATTAAAATATAAACAACACTCTGGTTAAGGGCACTCTTGAACATAAAAATTAAACTGCACATGGTTTTTGAGGTAGCTTTTAATAAACATGAAATGTATAAAAAAAAAAAAAAATTAAATACAGAACAAAATATTAATGAAGAAAAGTCCATTTCAAATTATCCTCCAGGTTTACAGAACAGGTGGCTGTAGCTCTGGTTTTTCAACTGGTAATCAGTGTATTCGGTGGTCTGGGATGGAGGGAGAAGTCCAAAATGAGAAGAAGAAGAATTCAGGCACTCAAAAAAAAAAGGATCAATGTGGAATGTACTTACTACTCTTCTCACAGAATGCTTTAATTAATTGCTTGTGTTAAAGTTGTTTGCTTTTGTTTAATTCTACCTGTTGCCTCTGGCTGTGGTGTGGCTGGTCTTCTACTAGTTTGTCTCTCATACTGTTTGGATGCTCTTCTCTCTCTTCAGCTGACTGAACAGGTTTATAGTGTTTTTAGTTAGTTTAGTTTATTTTGAGCACATAAAATCATCAGATAACAAAGAACCATACAACATGTCAAACTAAATTTTCAGCGCTTGAAAAGGAGTGGGAAGAAGTATAACTTACAGACTTCCACCTCATTTTTACAAACTAATAAATAAAACAATTCAGTTGCCTTTGTTTTGGTAACCTACTTTTTTTTTTTTTTACATTTATGGATATTTTTTTACAATAACACAAAACATCCATACAGACCAGTCACATACACTTTTTTAGTCACCTCAAACACCATCAGATTTAAACTATCAACCTTTTTTTAATAGCAACTATAATATTTGTATGCACTAAAAAATACAATTATTAATAAATGTGATATCTCCTAATCGTGATAGTCTGTGTTAATTAATTACAAATAGGCATTACAGAATAACATCATATTTTATACATTATTTAATATTCTAACTAGGTATTCACTTATTCAGATAATGTCATAATGTTGTCATACGTTATTCGAAGAGTAACGCGACAGACCTGCATGGAGGACTCACCTCATCCTTCCTTGTCTGCCACCTCCTGAAAACACATTTGCGACCGGGGTGGGGTGGGGTGGGGATATGCTCAGGCCCAGTTCAACGTCCTGCCCCCTCAAATTAAAGTTTCCTTAGGTAGCTACCCAACAGCCAGAGAGTTAAGTCTTAAGTTTCACTTTCACTTTTTGTACGGTTGTATAGCATGTGCATACTCATTGTAGGCACACCCCCGTATAAACCCCCCTGATTCCACAATCTCTCTATGTTCTAATCCTTCACGATCTAATATTGTCATACCACACACCCCTAATAAGGGGTAAAAATATTTTAATCCAAGTTTATGGACAACAATGTACATTGACTGAGCATGTAATACAACATACAGGTTTTTTTTTTTTTTTTTTCAGCCAAATGCAAATGTAACCAGCCTTCTTTTTGCTCAACAAGCACTTGATCCAAAGCAGTTTTTAACTAAATGTCAACAACAAACCATTCAGTTCAGTTTTGCATCATAGACATTCAGCCTCTCTGACTAAAACAATAAAACCCTGCTCACCTCATTGGAACATAAGTGAATTTGATATCTACACTATGGATATAATCACATAATCCAGAGCACTGTTGAAATAATGACCAGATCCCAACCAGACTAAGAAACTAATCATTTTGAGAAATTTGATATTTTCTGTATTTTCTTAAAGATTTGCAAGGAGGATAAATGTGAACTTTATTGTACTGTATTTATGAATGTTTTTGTAGAAGATATCAGGTTTTCATTTCAAACAAACTTCACATGATTTTATAAACACGGGATTAAATCAACCTTTATGTGAATCGTTTATGTATAATATGTCGGGAGGAAACATACTGTTTCTCCTCCTTTTTTTTTTTTTTTTGTTCATGTTTTAGTTGTCACCATAAAACCTCTAACCACAAGTCTGGTCGTATATTTTGACTGGAAACACACACATATTAATTTTCTATATCACTTCAGAGTCATCCCATAATGCCTCCCTGTGTTGGTCGATCCGTCAGCGAAGATGAGATTTTTAGGTAAATGATCGTATAAAGTGAGACTTTCCTTTCCAGATCACACTTCGTCACATGGATGATAAATAGAGATAATATTTACTCTGGTCACAGTAAAGCGCCTCTATTATGGGAGTACAGTTGAATATTTGTTTTATGTACTTGTTTTGGTCATTTGCCATTCTTTACACCATAAGCTAACATTCACTTCCTTGTTGTTGGCATATATTCAACATTAGATCCCAAGGGCTATTGGACTTTCCTGTACCCGTTTTCTTCACAAAATAGGGGGGGTCTAGAAAATTATAACTCTGCTGAATCTTGTTTTTAATGGCCTGTCCACTATCTGGAAAAAACATGAATATGTTACTTTTGACATATTGCACCGCATGAATGTTTTAGCGGATGAGGTTCCTGGATATTATAAACTCTATGAGTCAGTGCCACTCCTCTTCAACTGTGCAATTTGCATTTGATGATAAAAACCACAAACCACAAGACTGGTTGTCCTTTGGAAATGCTTGCAGACCACATTCTGACTTAAAGCAGCATTTAGTTCCTAATTATACCCTGCTCTGGTCGTAAGCTTGAAGAACAGCACTTTTGTCCTTGATGGAAACATTGTGTGTGCTGTGAGAGGCAGTGAACATCTCACGGACCCCAGATACGGTAGTTGTTACTGCATTAGCATTTGGTCAAATTAAAAATGCCTATTCTTGTGTTATATAAGTGAATTAATATACAAAGTACCAGTCGTGTCTTCAAAAAGGCGATACAAAGGGAGCATTAATTTTCATCAAAAGCTTATTGATGGTTATATAACAATGAAAAGCACGTTTCATAATACCTTAATGGATGGAGCATAGGTGTCACATTTATCCCAGACTGTTGGTTCATAAATGTAAATATAGTCATGGGTGGATGATTATCTTATTCATACATGGATTATGCAGATTATAGGTTAAAATATACAGATTTAAACCCACCACTGTGTCTTTCAGATCCAATAGTTTATTTATTTATTTATTTATTTAAACCCAGCTGTGGCATTAAAAGCACATGATACCCTCTCTGTTGCAGCTTGGCAGCATCAGTAGAAATCCCTTTAAATTCAAGCAGTAAAATTTTATTGTGCATGATGTCAGTGCTGAAATTGACATAAAGATAATTATTTATTCATGTTTATCTTCATTAGTAAGGGGACTGTTTCTGAAAACAAAAAACAGCTAACACACTTTCCCTCCGTAGAGATAAAATATTCAAACATCATGCAATTAGGAAAAAGATTTCCATAAATGAAAAGTGATTACTTGATCTCTACATAATAAATGAAGTGTCGTATTTTTAGGTCGCACTAATTACACTGCCGACCTTACTGTGAAAATGAAATAGGTGAGTTCACAGAAAATAGGGCTCTACAATATTTATTAAGATGGACAGGAGGTACTGACTAATGGACTCATCCATTTTTCAATGTGACTTTCACCAAAATACATACAGCTTGCAGAAAAACAGGTGAGGCTTAAAATGTCTGAAAGCTTTCCGAGGGTAATTTTTTTATACAAAGGGTTTCATAAAAGAATGATGATGGTGAATTAACTGTCAGGTCATGTGATCTTACAGGTTGAGGTAGAATTTCTAGGATGCTGGAGGCTCATCTCATCCTTGTTCATTCAACATCTTCATTGATTCAGTTTGTTAAGAGCAAACTGACCATTGTGCTACAGCATTGTCGTGTTCAGTCTCACTCCACAATCGCTTTCAGTGACTTTATTCAATTCATATGACACTTTATCTAACCTCTTAAAACCAGTGCAATTGTTCAATCACAAGTCTAAATGGATCTGTCAACCACCACAAAGCCACCATCAGCATTCACTGAATGTAGTCAATGCTTAGAAGAGAAGGTGAGAACCAAAAAAAAAAAAAAAAAGCATTTTACAATAAAATACTGCTATCAACTACAACCAGAGTGTGATAGTAAGAGTGAATGAGTAATGGATCAGTAATGTAAAGCAATTTGAGTTCCTTGAAAAGTGCTATAGAAACCTAATCAATTCTTCTTCTTCTTCTTCTTCTTCTTCTTCTTCTTCTTCTTCTTATTATTATTATTATTATTATCATTATTATTAACTGTAATACTAAAAACTCTGTATTTACAAATCACGATCTGTGATAATTACTATTGTTCAGTACTACAGTTATTAGTTTACACATGAAAATTTCTTATGGATTATTTGCAATCACAACCTGTAGAAACCTAACATTAGCTACTCACATGACAAAAATAAACATTATACTAACATTATGTTATAATATTCTGGAAAAGAAAATATATCATTAGCCTCATAGCATAATTGCCTAAGTCATATTTTTGGCCAAATTGTGATATCTGCATATGCAGTTATCACAATTTGGCCAAAAATATGACTTAGGCAATTATGCTATGAAGCTAACTGTATGTATCTGCAACCACAGTCTGAGATCCGCCCTTTAATTTCTCTTCATTTCTGCCTCTTTATTTGTAAACCATGTATCGACCATACATTTTGTACATCTGGAACGGTCATTAGTTGCAACTTTAGCATTTTAACTATAACTTTAAGAATAACAAAAAGGCAAAGGAAGCATCTGACAGCAACCCTGGTTTATCTTGAATTTTAAAATGAAATTTTAAACCTGACAATGAACCTTAACATTAAAAAAAAAGTTGCACAAAAGGCACAAAATTATGTCTACGCCTGTGTAGCAACAGCTGAAAACTGAATGGGTGCCCAGAAGCTAGCGTGTGTTAAATGGTTTCATTTGTTTCATGGAGCAATGACACACGGTGAAGCCAGCGGTCATTGTGATGCTTATCCTTGGGATCGTACAAACCTGATAAAATCATTTTATGTCACTTCAGCCCAGTGCAGCAATCAATGCTCCGTATGTAGGTTAACATTTGACTGAAGAGGACAGAAAGGTGACACATGGACACACTCTGAGCAATCACCTTCTTTTTCACTGGTTACCAAAGGGGCACCAGACAGACTGCGGGCTGCAATTAGGACAAGGACACTGTTTATCTAAGACCCATAATTGTACCCTCCTGCCAAATAACACTTCTAAATTGTAGACTAATTAGGAGCTTCTTAATCACCCAGTCTCTCATTGCCTGTTAATATTCCACTTTTGATTTGCTTATTGGAGATGGAGCTGAGAGTCAGCCTAGTGCAGACCTTGATTTAAGTACCTTTCTTTAAAAGCACCCTCTAACCTACATCTAAATGATTGACCTTATTCACTGTTATACACTGCTTTGACAATGCAATTACAAGGCATGTCAAAATATAGTCAAAAACTTATAACGGTACCTGAATTAATTTGTAAAGACATCTTCACATCGTACTTAAACACAGGGTCTCCTCCCGCATTTAAAGAGAAACAACATAATAATAACATTACTATGACCTTTAATATTATAAATCAAATTTGCATATGTTGCATCTTCCCGTCAGCATTCCCCAAGGGATCCCGTGAGTAACATCTACTACCATTTCCAGCATGTCTTCCAGGAAAAAGCCTTCACATGACATGTTTGTGTTAACTCCATTCAGACAAACAACTACAAACTTCAAGATTAAGCGATGATTAAGTACAAAACAAGCTGCAATTTTAAGAGCACCGTGCATTCTGCTACACAAAAAGGCACCAGCAGGTAGACGTAAAAAACTTTTCTTTTTTTAGCTTGTATGAACAATATGCATTTTCCTTTTTCTGTTTCTTTGCCTACGGGTCATCCAACTCTGCCTGCTGCTCTTCCACAAACATCAGGCAAGAAAGGCTTTAAATCATGTGCAGAGCCATTAATGGATTAACGACAACGATATATATAGATGCATTGCTTTATAGATGCATTTACTAGATTTAATACACACAGAAGACGCATTAATGTGTATGTTAGGGATAATCATGCTGAGACTGTCTAAGAAAGGAAGAAAATGCTGGTACACATGGGTTACACTGTCCACTAGTCCTCCATCTGAGAGGCCTGTAACTGGCCTGTCAGCACGAGCTTTCCACTTTCCACTTATTACAAGGTCACTAGAGCTGGGGGGTTTTGAAGCATGCTTTTATATGACTCAAAATGACTTAAGCTCGTGGGTAAAAGGCAGTGGCTGTATCAAAAGGCCAACAGTGTGCACGAATGCAAACGGTGAATGTCTATATCAGACATTTAGCCTGCTGTAAACACAAGAAGGCAACACAGTCTCAGTGGATCAGCCCTGCATTTCAGCTACATTTACTTCCACATTTTACTGGGTGAAAATTGTATTCATTACATTATCTGTTGGACATGCAAAGAAATCTATTCATTACTTTGAAAAATAGTTAAAGTTCAAAATTTACAATAAAAACATAGCAAAATATTCCTTTACTACATAAATTAGAAGGGCACACATTCACGAAAGCCCTGAAGCCCAGTAATTAAATCAAAGGCCCTATTTCACACAAAAAAGTGAAAAACTATTTTAGGCTCCACACATTTTAGAGATCTGCTGTAAAATTCCTAAGGTTCATCCTTGGCCCATGATCTACCCTTCCTCTAAGTTTCATAAAAATCATGCAGCAGTTTGTGACAAATAGAAGCAAACAATTAAGCAGAAGAAGTACAACCCACATGGGAATGAACACACACACACACACACAAACACACACAAAATTAATTCATTCATATGAATGTGTTTGGAGAAACAGTAAAAAGGAACACTTCATGGACCTCCTGGCAGTAATGAAAAATAGTACTAAAAAATAATAAAAGAGGTGCTCTTTGATAACTTGCACAAAAAATACAAACCCAAGGCACCCTCTTATAATTTTCAAAAGACTTTATTCATTATGACATGTCTCAATGGACCTCACTGAGCCCCAACATGTTTCATCCTGCTGGCCTTCATCAAGGGGACAAACAACATTTAAATGTGCCATGTGATCATATATACAAATATTCCACCAACAGGGCTTCTCCACCTGTCAAAGGAAGTGAGGGAAGTAAACCTATGTGGAAAGTTATTATAGGTAATTCCTTTATCAGACCCCTGTCTAATGAAGGAATTACCTCCAATAATTATATATGTAAGACAGTATGAACCTTTACCAGACTATGTGGACAGTAACTAAAGAACACCCCCAGATGAATATTTTTGTTGCTGTACTGTTGGCTGGAGCCTCAACACAAATGGCCCTTGTTTAAAGATACACTAAACTGTGACTCCACACCGATATTTGAAATTAAACTGACTTTACACACATTACACTTTAAATGAAATCCTCAGGCTGTTAAATGCATTCAAATGGATCATTAATAACAGATCAACCATGACTTGACGTTGTTCAGAGTTGAATGGCAGCAGCAGGAACATGTGCACCAGTACAGAGGTGAGTTATCAGCTGTTCCTTAGTGTATCTACTATATGTTTGGGTCAGGGTAAGCAGCAAATCACAGCTGCATTCTTGTGTGATCTTGTGATTCTCATGCGACCTTGCAAATCCAGCTGTCTCATAAGTTAACATGATTTGGGGAGCAGGACCGCTGAACACGTTCTCATGTGATAAAATAGTGATGTTCAGTTGCAGTCATGCACCTCTTACCTGGTCTGCAAAGCACTAAAGAAAAAGATGAGAGGAGATGAGAGAAACTAGAGCTAGATGATAAAATGATGAACAGTCCTTATTGTGAAATATGTAATTGTATGTAATCATATTGTGATCATTTTCCACAGAGATCAGACTCTAATTATCAATGATTATCACAATAAGCATCATGTTGTTTTTCTTTATGTTGAAATTGTCAAATCAATTTTTATTCTTAATTTCTTCTTTACTTTTATTTGTGCATGTTTTTTTTTATGTACATTGTTGTGAAACTTCTATCTCTAGATTTCAGAAATGTTCTTACCCTAAAAAGCCTATGGTCAAATGATTTAAGCAATTTTTACGCTAACATTTCGAACCATATCACTCATGTGACATGCAGCCTGTACAGTTTCACTTCACGAGGGAGAAGAACTAAAAGCAGCATGATCACCGTAATGTGGACACATGGTTTGGATTTAGAACCCAATTATATTTACTTTATAGATGCATACAGTACATATGCTACAGTCATACTGATAGGAAGTATTCTATTGAAATACGCTTGACATTTCAGCAGGCATGTTCCTTCCGATGTCCCCCTCACTGCACAAAACAACTTGCAGGTTTCAGTTCAAGTTATTAGCAACACACTGAAAATGTCAAGTTTCGAGAAAAAAAAAAAAAAAAAAAAAAGATTTGGTTTGTGTTTTGTTATTGCTGGAAACAATTAACCTTTGAACACTTTTCACAAATACAACACCCAGGACAATTGTAACTGGTAGAATTTGCCATGTTCCAGCATGATAATATATTCAGGCAGACCTTCCTCCAGAGCTGGTCCGGAGCTAAAACAAATATACCTTGATATTAAGTATTTGACCGTATCGTCCACACTTCCTTGAAACATAACTTTGCAAACAAATGCAGAGACTGGTCTCATTGGCCAATGTTTTCAATGTCATGGAGCTAACAGAGGAAAGTACAGCCAAACTTTGCACTGTTATCTGAACTGGAGTTGGCTTAAGATTTCCCCTTCACTACCACTGTACTTAGAGGATTTTTACTTATTGCTGGAAAATCTGAAACTGTGAACGGCATACTTAAGCCCCAGAGTTTTGCAATGAAACCAATAAAGGTCCTTTCAAGAAATCCAGCCTCCTCTCAGCCATAAGCCACATGCCAGGGGAGTATTCCTGCCTCAGATTTGAGCAGCATCCAAATCACGTAAACAGTTGGATCATATGTGTGAAGCTCTGGTCATGATAATTCAGGGAGTTGACTCTGAACTGTTTGTACGCTTTATTCTTGTTAGATTTAGAAGAGTAACAAGGTGTCTGGGGGCTTCTCTAGATTTGAAACTCAATCCCTACAGCTATGGTGGGGGTAGGGCTCAGCTCAACCTTTGGTCCATTGCAAAGGCATCTACATAGCTGAGAATTTTCACATGTCGACTCTACTGAGGTGCTTTAGGATTCCAAGCATATTGCCCAGAAGCCGGCCTATACAACAATATTGATACAGCAGGAACCTGATGAAAAACCACATTATCACTAAGTTGCTGAATTCTTTAATTAAGCTAAACTATGGTCTATACCTCTGCTGGGTCATTTTTTTGTTTAATACAAGTGCAAACATTATTGATTCTGTCAACGCTGAACAAGTGGTCGACACAAATCTGAGCATCTTATCAAACATGGTCAGAAATGGAAGACGGGAATGGAAGAAACCTGTCAAATATGCCTCACACACCTTGGAGACTTTAACTTCTCTGATAGTCATCACTGCATAAGGCATGTCGTAGGCATTCAGCTGGAACATGGAAACCGGCTGTTCGCAGAAAAGTCATTTCATCTTGTCATTGTGAACACACTGATAAAGAAACAGCAACAACCAAGGTTTGTGAATGACGCTTGTCGAGCTTGATAAAGCATCTGTGTCATTATATACTATGCCCTTTCACACTCACTCATCATTGTCAGACTGCTGCCCATTAGCTTTTGAGCATGCAACATGTAAAGGATGACTGAACACAAATGAGTCCATTTGAAGGCATCATTAAGTTGTCAAGGTTACCAAAATCAGCAGGGAAAGAGCTCAAACTTGTACACTACACTAAACAGCGAAACCGCTTATTGTTATAAATTCTAACGTTCCAAGGGCAGGGTTATATCATTAAAATATCTGTTAGAAGCGCAAGTTTTTCAGTGAGGTGTAAAAGTAGCGTAGAGTTACACATACTCTAGCATTCTTCAAGTGGAAAAGTCTGAAAAAAAAAAAAAAAAGTAGAGGTCACTGGAAGTCAAGAAAACAAACCCCTTTCCTGAGTCAAACACAGCCATGGTATAACCTTACTATGCTGGTGAAACTGAAGACTCTCCTATTAACACACACGTTATGAGTCTGACTCACAAACCCACGCAAAACAGGGCAAAGTGTCAGTCAAAGCGTGAAGATAACCATGGCGATGTGTGGACGTCTCCGAGAAGGTTTGAGAAATTAGATTACTCTGCAGGTATCTCAGGAATCTTCTCAGATACTGTAAAGCTCATGCAACGGAACACTGAACATAATGATTTGCTGTGTAAAGAGTATTTTTCTAATACAGGTTGCCTCTGTGGCCTAAATCCCAAGTTGATCCCAGGAAAATTCACGCAAACATGTTAACTGACTGGTGACGACAGCAAGTGACTCACAATCTGCAGTGACAAGCCACGTAGAGCCGCTGGTACAGTGTTTACACCTCTGTGCTGCTTAAATCCACATTACGCGCTGTAAAACTAAATTACAGAACAGGTTTCTCTCAAATCTGAAAAACCACAAAATCTCATTTGGATGTAGAAATTACTTCTTAACCAGGGTGGGTATAAATGACATCTGTGTGCTAAGATATACCCTCTCATAACCTTGAGTTTCACTCAGTAAAACTACTGCTGAGTTCTTCACAGTCCACCTCACACAATTTCACGATACACTCAAAGCTGAGAGTGTATACATGTTATTTTTGGTGTGTGTCACTTACTAGATATCTGGAGTGAAATGTCAAATTATGTACACAGCAGACATCAGTGGACAGTTGCCACAAAGCTGCATGGTCCCTGTATGCATAGCCAAGCCTCACATATGACAGTAAAAGCTTCCCTGACCTATTGTCAGCCCATATCACTGTAATTTACATCTGGCATGTGGCAACAAAAAAACAATCTTTAGGTTTCGGGACAATTTTCCCAAACAAATTATGATAGCGCATCAAACAAATATGAATCATTCGCAACCTGTTGTGAGCAACCGGGAATCTACAGACACGGAAAAAATTATTAGACCACTGTTGTTTTCTTCATTTTCTTCTTCATTTTAGTGCCTGGTACAACTAAAGGTACATCTGTTTGGACAAATATAATGATAACAACAAAAATAGCTCATAAGAGTTTAATTTCAGAGCTGATATCTAGCCATTTTCCATTGTTTTCTTGATAATAACCAAAATCACTTCAGTTCTTACATCAATATCTATGGCACTGTACTGACAAAAACAGTACTTTTAGGCATTTCATGTTTTCTTTTCTGTCTGTTTTAGTCACATGGTACGCACAGGAGTTAGTACATGATTGCATAACCATTATTTTGGATGACTTTTGATTTTTTGGTCTAATAATTTTTTCTGTGACTGCACATCTACTAAACAACTGTGATCACATTTTTCACTCAAAACACAAACCCGTCTGTATAGAATATGTTTACTTTTACCAACAGTCCTCCTTTTGCCTGCATCGCCCGTTTCCTTCTCTACCAAAACTTAAGCTAAGCTATAATAACAATCCAGTACTAGATAGCCTCCTGCTAAAACTGAACCAACTGGATGGAATAAGACATCAAGACAGATTAAAGTGTTAAAATTAAACCTTACAGGGGTTTCATTGCTTTCGTGGGTGGTGCAGGAAACTCACTGCAAAGGGGAGTGATCATTAAAAAAATCAAGACTGAATCTCAAAGATCTAACTGATTAAATTGTGCATAAAACTACTACATGTTAAAATGCTTTAATACAAGCAAAATCCCTTCACAGTGACTTAGAGCTACAAAATCAGCAGTTGACAATAAATCTGGTTATTTTTTACACGGAGCGCACACTTTCCTACTTAATCATTGCTGACACAACTCCTACTGCTTCTCTCCCCTCTCTCTTGGGAGAAGTAAAGGTCAAGAAGTAGCCTCGCTTTTTATCATACTATATATATATATATATATATATATATAAAAACAACCTACAACACTAATACAGAATTACCATAATCATATAACCCACATGATGCAGAAATATCACAAATTGATGAACCTGTTTAGTAGAAATACCAGAGAGGGCTGGATTTCTTTGTTGTTTTTTTCTTCTTTTTTATAATTGAAAGGCTAATGAATAAAAAGCAGTTGAATGAAATGCAGCCTGAATTGAGAAAATTGGTCCTGACAGAGCTTTGTTGTGCGATAACAGGGAGGAATAAAGATCAAGGTTACATCCCCACTGTTTGAACTCCCTGAGTAAATAGAACATTATAACTAGCT
The DNA here is from genome assembly GCF_902148855.1 of Sphaeramia orbicularis. NCBI lineage: Eukaryota > Metazoa > Chordata > Actinopteri > Kurtiformes > Apogonidae > Sphaeramia > Sphaeramia orbicularis. The sequence continues at coordinate 28,126,575 of NC_043973.1, forward strand.
ATGTGTGCTCTAGGTGGTACTCTCTTGTCTTATCAAATAAAGTAATAAACGGTAACATCAAAGATGTATTTTGGTCGTATATTATATATGTGAAACAGATTTTTCATTACACTGCTTAAGGGCGAGACACAGGCTGAGATTAGAGCCTATTATTTGTCTATTATGTTATGTCATTCATGATACTGTGAAGAGGTGTCATTATCCTTTTGCAGTGAATTGTTTGTGCAGTACTGTGTTTTTTGCTACGTGAGAAGGGGAAGTTAGATAAGATGCTAAATAAGTCTTTGCCTGAATAATAATAAGGAATCAAACTGATTGTGGTCTCTATTTTTGTTTAAATTACTCAGCAAAAGCAAACTTGTCGAATATGTTTAAGAAGAATTGACATTTCCTTTAGATGCAAACACAGACACACAGACTAGGAATAAGAAAAATTACCATGTATCTCAGTGACTGTCAAATAAATGGGCATGTAAAAGTGAAAATTAATATTAAAGCCTATTTCACAAATGCACCAGCGGTTCATATTAGTGAGAAGTTATCTGCTGCCCCTAATTACCAGAGACAGGTTGAGATGAGATTATCCTTTACTCTAATCTGTGTGATGGCTTTCTGGTATAATGTACCAGAGATAGATGACAAAGGTTCTCTAAAAGGTCACTTTTCTGGGTCTTTATATGACCATTTAGCAAATGCATTGAAATAAAAATCTTAATGTAAAAGAAAAACATGCTTCTAAGTATATTTTATAGTGACTTGAACTATTTTACCTGTGTGAATGCTCATATCCTGTCCTTTGATATATATTGATTTCTAATACTTCACTAGACTTCTGGAGAGAAAAAAAAAATTACATTTCTGTTATAAAAGAAAAGCTCTGGGACACAGTAGGCAACAACAGATATTTTCCACATTTCACGCTAGTCAAACCTGCCTTGTGCAATACAAAACATGACAGTCCTTGAATCCATATTTTTGTCTGGAGTTGACATAATGTTTGGCGATGGCAACAACAGATACAGTGCGGGTCCCTCCAGTGAGGATCCAGACACATGCAAGTCATCACGGAGGAAAACACAGTCATGAGGTAGAAATTAAATGTTCACTGAGGTTCCTGAAAGCCATGCTTCCGCCTAATAAATGTAATAACCGAGTATGCGAAGTGGCCATAGTGAGGAAAGACTCAATGAGGTAGCGCTTTGTCTGAGCTGTCACTGCAGCATGTCTGCTGAGGTGTAAAACACAATGGAGAAAACCCTTATCGGTTCTTCAGCCAATTTCCTTCATATGATAACCTGTTAGGACCATTCACAATATGGCACTAAATGTATTTGGACTTTATCACTCAATAATCTCTACACATCTGTGTGTTGAAGCTCTAGGAAGCAGCACTGCCATTTAGTTGACAACTGCATGTCTGAAATAGCTTTGTATTCTTTGTGTAAACACAGACACAAACTTTCCACTCTTAGGTTTGGTGTTTAGTGAAATTTACGTCCTTTCTGGTCACAGTCGGGGGGAAAAACACTTTTTTGTGGAGGGGAAGACTAAGCAAACACCAGACTTTAAAAATGGGTAAACACCATTCACAGACAGAGCCTTTTAACGACTGAATGTTGAATCAGCTATAAATACACAGCTATGTTATAATTGTTTTCCTCTGCCATCTAAACCAATGAGCCTAGAGGTCCACTGCGGTACAGTGATGGACCACATCACTGGGAAACGTACTGTACCTCAGAGCCTGGGCGAACTGCCTGTTGAATGCACAACAGCCTCAGCCAAAACACACAAAACTTTCTCGCTGCTCTGCTCTGCCCTGCACAGCTCGTATGTGTACAGCAGGCCTTCTGGATACAGTTTACAGCAATATTTGAGGGCGCAATTAGAAGTCACATTGTCGGCACAAGTAAATTGTTACAGCTGAGACGTGTTCAGGTGCCACGGATGTTTTCAGGGAACAAGGATGGAATATTTACGCCCACTCTGACGACAAGAGTTGTTTGAGTTCAGGCAGGTGAGAGCTCTGTGGACCTATTAAAAAATGTGTAGTAAACACAATGCCCTGCCAATTACAGGAACTAGGTTACCAGGCGCTGTTTTACACAAACACTGTGTTATTGTGTTGTTACTGTGGGAAGATGCATTTAATGGAACAAGAAGGTAATCTCTAATCACAGCAGCCTGTTGTAAGGAGCCCTGTCAAAGTCTTTTGTGGAGTATCAAAACATCAATATGCCAATACGGGGGTCAATGAAAAACCTTAGCCTTTGCAAATTAAGCTCAGATGCAACTCATCAGTCAGTCAAAGTATTGAACAGCATCACAGCACAAGATGAAGATGGAGGTTGTTACTTTTGGCTAAAAACATTGGTAAGTATTTATTTTCAAAGTCAGATTTCTCAAGTATATTAAATATTTAATCATTTTGTTTATTTTAGACTAAACTCTGCTCTATTTAGACAAAATATGGCCCCAAAATGAATCTCCTGACATAAATACGAAGGAAATATCAACTCCAGAGGGAACATTTTGCAGATATGCCCAATACTGCATTGCACTGGTTGTTTAATAAGTAAACAGACATTCCTTTAATATTCCATCAGTATCTGCTTCTCTCTGCTCCTCTGATGGATGTACTGTCAGTACTTGATGCTCACAGATAACACCGCTGAAGTGCATGAGTCTAATATGTATGTTTTGAGGTGGGTTTTACCTACAGAGTAAAAGACTTACCAAGCACAAACTGCTGAGGAGTGAGATGAGAAGAAAGTCCAGGTTGTGGAGCAGAGTGGATCCCATCCCTGACCTGAGGCAACTCTAAATCCAAGGATCCTCGCAGGGCTCAAACAGATGCTGATGATGTTCAGATGAAATGATTTAATCTACTTAACTCTCTTCAGAAAGCGGCCAGTTGTATTTTTTCACTCCATCTGGCCTGTCGAAGCTTACGGCAGCCTGTGAAATCATAACTCTGTAATCGCCTCGCTCTGCCCGAGATTTAATTTCCTATAATCTACTATATGCTCAGCCTCAGCCCGCTCTCTTTATTTCTCTGCATCTGTCTTTTTTCCTCTTCTGAAATTACATCCACATGTCAGAACTATTTATGTCGCTCTCGCTCTGCGGTGGGAAGTTCAAATGATTCTTTGTAGGGAAGAAACCAACGCTGTATTTTTAGGTCTTTTAAATTTCCCCTCAGACTAACTTAAACACTTCAGTATGGAGCTGTGCGCCTTATGTCTTATTCCAGCCTTTTCTTTCCAAATGTTAGATCAGTGCCGGGTATATATATAAAAAAAGAAAAGAAAAAGTCTGAAATGTATCACTCCATCACTAGTCGCTGTTTAATTTCACTATGTGATTCCTTCTGACTCATGTCACCATCCACGCAGGATTATACTCTCTTGAAAACCAGCTGCGTCTATAAAACAGGATTTGCGTAAAAATCCAAAACAATCCACTAACCTGTGACAGGGAAATGTGAATTTATAAACTTCTGTTAGATTTGTCTATTTGATTTGCGTGGAACCACTCTGCACTTCTGTCCGTCTTTTCCTTCTTAACACTTCTTTACGCACAGAAATCACAACGTGGATATGTAGTTATCCATTACGCGTTTGTGCGCTATTGAATTTATTGATTTTTTACCTAAATCTAACGTGGCAGTTCCATCGCAACTGAATGTATGAAACTCCCAAAAGGATCTCTGTTTACCAATGGTGATGTAAAAGCGCACAGAGAGAAAAGAGAAACGCCAACTTGGCTTCAAGAATCTCTACTTACTATCGACAGAAAGCCAAATTCACCGGGACGGATAGATTATTCGCAAACGTCTGAGTCTTTTCTGCGCGGAGGAAACGCAAAAAGTTGAAGTTTCTCGTGTTGGGAAGCGTGTCCAGATGTGGCAGGCAGCAGGTCGTGTTCACTAGTGTGAGTATGTGGATGGAAAAGGGGGGGCGGTAAGGAGGCAGGTAGGGTGGAGCGTAAAAGCTTCTCATTGGTGCGCACTCTCTTACGTTGGAATAAACCACGACTCCGAAATGACATATTTTCTCACCCCTCAAACAAACTCTACATTCAACAGATCGCAGGGCCTTTGCCAAACCACTTTTTTCCCCTGCAGTCTCTCAAAACTTGCATCTAGTAGAGTTGGATTACCAAGATATTATGCAGAAGATGTCCGTTTTTATCTCAGGAACCTTTTGCTGCTTTACTGTGGGCTAATTTCTAAGAAACATTAGGAGGTTTTATTCAAATAAAGTCTATAAAATCTGTAACAACTTACAGCTATGTGTTTGAAAATGGAAAATTCTGTAATTGGACCTTACAATAAGTAAGTCCTATTATCATGTGCAGAGATTCAAGAGTAAATGGTTGGTTTGTTTAATCAATAAAACAAATATTAATAACTAATCATAGCTATTTTGATTCCAAAGCATTTTATTCTGTTTGCTGTGGTCAGTATGATATGTATATAATTTAGTTGAGTGTGTTATAAAAGAGCCTGACTCCTTTTCTGCAAATTTTCCCCTGCAGTCTCTCAAAACTTGCATCTAGTAGAGTTGGATTACCAAGATATTATGCAGAAGATGTCCGTTTTTATCTCAGGAACCTTTTGCTGCTTTACTGTGGGCTAATTTCTGAAAAAGATTAGGAGGTTTTATTCAAATAAAGTCTATAAAATCTGTAAAAACTTACAGCTATGTGTTTGAAAATGGAAAATTCTGATTGGACCTTACAATAAGCAAGTCCTATTATCATGTGCAGAGATTCAAGAGTAAATAGTTGGTTTGTTTATTCAATAAAACAAATATTAATAACTGATCATAGCTATTTTTATTCCAAAGCATTTTATTCAGCTTGCTCTCTTGTTTTGAGCTCAGTATGATGTGTATATATTTTAGTTGAGTATGTTATAAAAGATAATGACTCATTTTTTACAAATTTTCCCCTGCAGTCTCTCAAAACTTGCATCTAGTAAAGTTGGATTACCAAGATATTATGCAGAAGATGTCCGTTTTTATCTCAGGAACCTTTTGCTGCTTTACTGTGGGCTAATTTTTGAGAAACATTAGGAGGTTTTATTCAAATAAAGTCTATAAAATCTGTAAAAACTTACAGCTACGTGTTTGAAGATGGAAAATTCTGTGATTAGACCTTAAAATAAGCAAGTTCTATTATCGTGTGCAGAGATTCAAGATTAAATAGTTGGTTTGTTTAATCAATAAAACAAATATTAATAACTGATCATAGCTATTTTGATTCCAAAGCATTTTATTCTGTTCGCTGTCTGATTGTGAGGTCAGTATGACGTGTATATATTTTAGTTGAGTGTGTTATAAAAGATAATGACTCATTTTTTTTATTTTTTTTTTTGTACAAATTTTCCCCTGCAGTCTCTCAAAACTTGCATCTAGTAGAGTTGGATTACCAAGATATTATGCAGAAGATGTCCGTTTTTATCTCAGGAACCTTTTGCTGCTTTACTGTGGGCTAATTTCTGAGAAACATTACAAGGTTTTATTCAAATAAAGTCTATAAAATCTGTAAAAACTTACAGCTATGTGTTTGAAAATGGAAAATTCTGTAATTGGACCTTAAAATAAGCAAGTCCTATTATCATGTGCAGAGATTCAAGAGTAAATAGTTGGTTTGTTTATTCAATAAAACAAATATTAATAACTGATCATAGCTATTTTGATTCCAAAGCATTTTATTCTGTTTGCTGTCTGATTGTGAGGTCAGTATGATGTGTATATATTTTAGTTGAGTGTGTTATAAAAGATAATGACTCATTTTTTACAAATTTTCCCCTGCAGTCTCTCAAAACTTGCATCTAGTAGAGTTGGATTACAGAGATATTATACAGAAGATGTCCGTTTTTATCTCAGGAACCTTTTGCTGCTTTACTGTGGGCTAATTTCTAAGAAACATTTGGAGGTTCAGTTCGCTCTATGGTTGTGAGGTCAGTATGATGTGTATATAATTTAGTTGAGTGTGTTATAAAAGAGAATGACTCATTTTTTTTTTTTTTTTTTTTTTTACAAATTGTCCCCTGCAGTCTGCTGCTTTACTGTGGGCTAATTTCTAAGAAACAGTAGGAGATTTTATTCAAATAAAGTCTACAAAATATGTAAAAACTCACAGCTGTGTTTGAAAATGGAAAATTCTGTGATTGGACCTTACAGTCTCATGATAAATAAGCAAATCCTATTATCATGTGCAGAGATTCAAAAGTAAATGGTTGGTTTGTTTATTCAGTAAAGCAATTATTAATAGTTGATCATAGCAATTTTGACCCCAATGCATTTTATTCAGTTTGCTGTCTGATTGTGAGGTCAATATGATGTGTATATAATTTAGTTGAGTGTGTTATAAAAGACCCTGACTCCTTTTCTGCAAATTTTCCCCTGCAGTCTCACAAAACTTGTATCTAGTAGGGTTGGATTACCAAGATATTATGCAGAAGATGTCCGTTTTTATCTCAGGAACCTTTTGCTGCTTTACTGTGGGCTAATTTCTAAGAAACATTAAGAGGTTTTATTTAAATAAAGTCTATAAAATGAGTAAAAACTTACAGCTACGTGTTTGAAAATGGAAAATTCTGTGATTGGACCTTACAATCTCATGACAAAAAATAAGCGAGTCCTATTATCATGTGCAGAGATTCAAGAGTAAATGGTTGGTTTGTTCATTCAATGAAGCAAATAATAATAACTGATCATAGCTATTTTGATCCCAAAGCTTTTTATTCCGTTCGCTGTCTGGTTGTGAGGTCAGTATGATGTGTATATAATTTAGTTGAGTGTGTTATAAAAGAGAATGACTCCTCTTTTTTCAAATTCTAAACACAACCATGTGGAGGAAAATATGGATAAATTATCACAACAATTACAGCGCATACATCATGTAGCACTCAGCTGCCGGTTCCCAAACCCAGTTCTATTATGTAGTGACAACAAAGCGAACAACACTGTTTTTGCATGTGGGTTAGTATTCAAGTACTTAACTGTGGCTGTACTGGTAAGATGTTCCACTGTTAAACTGTGAAGTATAGACCTACAACAACACAATGATTGTGCATCAGACTGGATGAGAACACATGTTTCATCCTCATGTTGTAACAGTATTTGGTATTTGTTTGTTTAGCCACAGATTTGTCTTGATTCTGTAATTTGCAAATATGTCCCAGGTTTGGCTGTGGTTTGGTTCAAACCCACATTTGGTAAATTCTGGTAAAAGGTTTTCCATGTATGTCTGTATGCTCATGTCAGGGTTGTGCTGGAGTCTGTTGTTCTGGGAGCTGGATGTCATCCTTTCCAAGTCAACGGCTGCACACTGTTGCAGTAGAGGAGCACAAGAAAGGCACTAAGGAAACTAAGAGCGATATATAGAAATATAGACATTTTGCACAGTTTTCAGACAGTGAAACTTTATAATCTAATTAATTTGATGTGTACTGTGTATCAACCGACCCTGATTCAACATGAGTTTCACCAAAACACATGTGCATGTCAAAAGTTTACACAGAAAACATTATCAAAGATGAGTTTGACAAGAAGTTTAGTTATTGTTTAATGGTTAAATTAGCTTTTCCTGATGCTTAACATATTAACCATGAGTCACAGAGATAAATAAGGTCTCTCCTCCTCCTTCCACTTCTTCTTCTTCTTCTTCTTCTTCTTCTTCTTCTTCGTCTCCTTCTCCTCCTCCTTCTTCTCCTCCTCCTCCTTCTTCTTCTTTTTCTCCTCCTCCTCCTTCTTCTTCTTCTTCTTCTTCTTCATCTTCTTCTCCTTCGCCTCCTCCTTCTTCTTCTTTTTCTCCTCCTCCTCCTTCTACTGCTTTTTCTCCTCCTCCTTTCACCTCCTCCTTCTTCTTCTTCTTTTTCTCCTCCTCCTCCTACTTTTTCTTCTTCTCCACCTCCTCCTCCTCCTTCTTCTTCTTCTCCTTCTCCTCCTCCTCCTCCTTCTTCTCCTTCTCCTTCTCCTCCTCCTTCTTGTCCTCCTTCTCTTTCTTCTCCTCCTCCTTCTTCTTCTTCTCCACCTCCTCTTCCTCCTTCTGCTCCTCCTCTTTCTACTTCTTCTTCTTCTCCTCCATCTTCTTCTTCTCCTCCTTCTCCTCCGTCTTCTTCTTCGCCTTCTCCTCCTCCTTCTACTTCTTCTCCTCCATCTCCTCCTCCTCCTCCATCCCTTTCTTCTTCTTCTTCTCCTCCTCCTCCATCTTCTTCTTCTTCGTCGTCTTCTCCTCCATCTTCTTCTTCTTCTTCTTCTCCTCCTCCTCCTCCTCCTCCTTCTTCTTCTTCTGTAGTTCTCCACAAACCTGCTAAATAAACACTTCTCACCTAACCCCTCCCTGCCTTCACACACTGGTTCACATCATCAGTGTCTTTCAGTTAGACCATGTATTGGGGTTTAAATTGATATTAATCAGTTTATTTTTATTGCAGTCTGTTTTGGTATCACTTCAGAATTTGTTGTGTTGTAAACCTTATGTGAGTGATTGTTTTGTAATTGGAAGAGATGAAGATAGAGTGTCTGCTGTCAGGAGAGGCAGCAGATGAACCTGAAGGCATGGTTTATTTTACTTCAGAGAGATTCCTTCTGAGTCTATATAAGCAGATGATTTGTACTTTGAGGACAGAGATCCCTGTGTGTGGCCGAGTGCACATGATGTTCATTTAACTTACTGTAGTAGGAGCTGAGCTTCCAGGAAGTCAATTGTTTATTGTGTTTTTTGTCCCATACATCACTTTGCATGATCGTGTGTCATTTTTTTGTTAATAAAAGTGTTTTATTCTGGATTCTTTTTCTTTTTTCCTTTTTTTTGGCCTCATACTTCATCACTCTGCTTGGGCTTCCGCACATTGTGTAATTCATAAATCACTTATCTGACTCCTTTGTTTAGAGAAAGATTCACCAAAAATAGTTTTGTTGGAAAAGCTTTCCCTGCTGACATCCAGATATGGACTGCTGGTACAGACTGACACATCCTATCCATTATCCATAACGGTAAAGTGTCAGTGTACGCCACTAACCATATGTTACTGTTGCACAGGGAGTAGAAATGTGGCTCAAAAGCTACAACCAAAGAGATGCTTACTCTCCTGCGAAAGCTTTTGCTGCATGCAATTACCATCACATGATATGACAATACATCAATCTTAAATTTTCTTCAATTTTTTACATGCACTGTTATACTGGAAGCTGCACATCTCAGGGGCCATACTGCACATGCTCAGAATGCTCAAAAGCAATATCCATATGAATAATGATACCCAGACTTCGCTACAGTATGTCTGCAATTCTTGGTATTTACATAATGAAACTGAGTTACCATAATGAGTTAGTGAACCACACAACAGCAGTAGTGTTTTTGATTTAATATAACTTTTTACTGGATTTGTTTGGTAGTGATTCAGCGAAATACAAAGAACTGTGACTTGATTTTGTCAGTGTAGATAAGTTTCACTCCATGATGACACAAAGTAGGAGACAGCAGATGCTACAGCAAATCATTTGCAAGTCAAAGTAATTTTTATGCTACAGACTGACTGGCTGACTGACTAGAAGAACAAAAGTTGACTCACTAAACATGTCCTCTGTGGCTTGCTGTACATAAAAGATAAAAAGATGCTTGTTCTGAACTTGGTGATTTGTCCCTGTGTCTCTTTTTGTTGTGGAAATCAAAGACAGAAGCAAAAATAGGAAGAAGGGAAGAAACATTTATTAATAATATGATCACACAACCTGCTTTATTGAGTTGTACACTAACAGCCTAGACTATATGTCATGAAACACATGACCTGTATAGCATTTTTCCACTTCCTTTTCTCTGCTTCTTTCTTTAACTGTATGTATCCATCTTTCCGGGGTCATAGCATTATTATTATTATTATTATTATTATTATTATTATTATTATCATTATCATAACAGCACTCTGAGTCTTAATCAGCCTTAGGTTTCTTCCCACTGTAAATGGGTTATACCTAGGGTGAGAGATAATGAACAATATGAAACCTGTCATAAATAAACAGTCAGCAGCATGACATGTGACCACACATTGACTCATCTTCCATGAGGGCGACTGCACCCTACTGTGTCTCCAAGGGAAAGCCAAAATACTGTGAAGCCAGAGAAGATTAACAGCAGAGGCTGTGTTCACATATATACTATAATCTCCACTTCATTTTCATTCAGTCGGTTTGAGTCTTTCTTTTTTTCCCTGTCACTTTTTCCTCTGAAACATCCTGATTAAAATGGCACATTATTAGTATCTGGTATTGATGTCTGGCTGTAGAAATTGCTGTAGTTTTCACGCTGTAACGTGGTCCTCATATCTGTCCCTATTATCATTGGCATCCATCTGGAATAATTAATATCCATCTCTCCTATGGATCCCAAGTGGTTGGAAAATATCATCCAGTGCTGTTGAGATAAAAGATGGGCACTTATTAACATGGAACAAATACGACATCTGTTTGGAGTTTTGTGAAAGGTGTTCATTCACTTATTCAGCCATTTGTGGCGTTCAAGTGCATAGAAGGATCCTTTGTAGTCTGCCATTGTAGCCTGAATGTCATTCAGTAGAAAGTCAATTTGTAGATGCTTCTTTTCTTGCTTTTATATCACTTGTGTTCGAAGAGTCAGCTGCGCGATGACAATACTTCAATCATCCATGACTCTGGTTCATGAAGACAGAAAGTGTCGTCTCCGTTTGCATTTTCTCTTACTTTCAGGCAGTTTTATCTTCCTCTGTACACCACCACAGTGGATCTAAAATAAAACAATCCGGATGTGATTAAAATATGGACACTCAGCTTTAATTCAAGGGTTATGGCAAAAATGTTGCACAAACTGTTTAGGAATTACGCACATTTTAAAAACAGTTCCTCCATTTTCAGAGGCTCATAGGTAGCACAACTTAAGATTAACATAAATATGAGGATTGGTTTTAAGACTTAAATGAAAATCCTTTGCAGTCAATAAATGCCTGAAGTCTGGAACCTGGATTAGTGAGTCCTTTGCCCTCAGTTTAGTCTTCAGTAACTGAGAAGCTGCTCTGTTGGGTTGAGATCAGGTGACTGACATTTTTTGACCTTCAAAAGCTCTTGAGCTGCTTTTGCAGTATGTTTTGGGTCATTACGTAAGACGTCATCCTTTCACTTTTGCAGTATTTGTCTGAGTCTGAACAGAGGGGATATAGCCCCGTGTAGCTCAGACTTCACCATGTTATTCCTATCATCAGTCACATCAGCTGTAAATGTAACAGGTTTAAATGCCTTATTTTTTGTATGTTAATGCTGCGTTCCAGGCTCGTGTTTTTCCAACCTTCTACCGGTGAAAAGGCACTGGAATGGCAGGCAAACCTGTGACTTCCCACCCCTGAACTTGTACTAGATCGATGTACTCCCAGTTCCGAGCCCTGACGTCATGTAGCAATGGCAGCCCTCATGGATGCAGTGTTTATGCAAATTGTTTATTAAATCAAGGTGTTGCTCTGACATTATTTATCTGCAGATGTTCTGTATAATCAGCAGCTACTCTAGCATTAGCTGTTTTCAGTCCATTGAGTGCACCAATAAATTAATACCAAATACATATCCAAATATCCAAATAACAAAACATAAAAGGTTTAACAGCTTCTCTTGCCTTATGTGCCGTTTTTCCACCTGTTTCCCTCAAATAAGCAACAAGTAAACACCTTTGGCGATAGAAATGATTGTAAATGAGCATAATGTACGGTCCATCATGCTGGTTTGTTTACATCTAGCTCCCACAACTCCTTGCGCTCAGACAGTTTGGCGTGACTTGCCTGGAACGTTACAAAGTCGTGAGTCGTGGTTTGAAGTCGTGACTTACAGGCTCAAAAAATGGCCTGGAATGCAGCATAAAAAGTGCATTATTTTTTTGGAAATGTTCTTCATGGGTCATTAAGAAGTCTTTTTGTTCTCAGGTATTATTATATATATATTAATACTGAAGTACACAGGTACAATATCATTACATTTATATTTAGTTAATGAGGGAAAATACAGGGTTATACAGATTTGATATTACATTTAAAATGATCGTTATTAAAATCATTACGTATTTTGTTTAAAAAGCTAATGCATTCACAAAGGTTTCATTTTAAACAAGCGATGCACTGCTTTGTTCTATGTTTCATGTCTGATCGATTAATACAGTGTCAGAGGAAGTCGTTGTACGCATGTGCATCGTTGGGGCCATTACTGTAATGGCTGTTGTTGAATAAACTGCCGACGAGTGAGGACATGTAGTTAGTTTGTGGTCTTTTCAAAAACTCACACAACACAGCCATCTCCCTCGAACGTCCGGGCGGAGCAACATAAACACTAATGACCTGGTTGGCAGCCATACATGCCATTCCATTCCTTCCACAGTGTTTCCATCAGGTTCTTCTTGGTTTCATTTGTCCACCGAATGTTAGTCTAGAATTGGACGGATTTTCTTCATGTTTTCTGTGAATTTCTAATCTGTCCTTCCTGTTCTTCAGTGGTTTGCCCCTTGTTGTTAACCTTCTGTGTTTACATTCACGAAGGTGTCTCTTGGTTGTAGAGTTCGACAAATACTCATCCACCACCTCAAACGTGTTTTTTTTTTACTCTAATGGATGTTGTGAAAGGGTTTTTCTTACCCAATAAATGGATTCTGCTGTCAGCTACTTCAGTTGTCTGTGTGGTCTTCTGGGCTTCTTGTTGTTGCTGAGCTCACCAGCGGATTCGTTCTTGTTTGTCACAGAATAACCAGGGAATAGGCCACATCTGGACATGAAACAGCCTGTCAGTTGTCCAGTCAATCAATTTAGGGCCTGAGAAAGTGGACTACCTTTAAAATGCTTGTCATTCCTCAATGGTTAGTGTAATATTTTTGAAAATTCACACTTCAACCACATCTTGATTGTTTCATTCCAAACCCATTGTGATGGTGTCGGCAAACCTACAAAGCGAGTGTCTCTCCACATACACCTATTGAACTGAGTGTATGTATAGATTAAACATATTGATCCTGAATCAATTACCAAATGTTTATTGATTGCTGTGATCCATACAGGCCAATTAGATTACTTTACTCTACTTTTTCATTTTGGCCTGCCATTTTACCTGACAGCAATAAAGAAAAAGACCCATTAAATGGGAAAAAAAAAAGAAAAAGACCCTCAATATCTGCAACAACATGAGAGTAAGGATAGTGAAACCCTATATCTGTGTGACGCAGTACTCCACAGTCATGTAAAAACCCACATGTAAATTCAAAGCACATGTATGTTTAAGACACATGATGGTTTTCATGTGTGAAATTTCTGGTGTCAAGTTGCAGGTTTTGACTTCACATGCGAATATTTCTATTTATACTTTCAGTGTTGTCTTTTCCATCTGCACATTTCCTGCTTTTCACTTACTCTTAAATAAAATATGCTGTAATTACTGAAGAAAATTGCTGAATTGTTGAGTCTGTTTGTATGACTGTACTGCCATGAACATATTGTTGTGTTTAATTCAATTACTGCATTATGTATTTGTTGTGATTAAATGCTAAAATTAGGAAAAATGTATTGTTTGATTGTTGTATTAACCCTTTCATGCATGAATTATGAGAACCTTGATAAAAACAGTTTTACTGAGTGTTTTTATTCCGCTTTAGGCATGAAAACAACAATAACAACAATGTGATTGATTTTTTTTATCAACCTATTTTTCATGGAGTTACAAAAATGTCCACTCAGCTGAACACCATGTGCTTAATTTTAAAGGCAAAGAAACATGCATTTACTGATATACTGTGTGAAAACTATTAAATAAAACCATTTTAATGCTGCTAATTTGATGTTTTCTCACATTTTAACATACTCTAATACTAGTTATTACTCACTTCACTGAAATAATATGCAAAAAAACAAAAAAAAGCCTTTTGTCTAAAAAAGCAAAAAAAAAAAGCAAAAAAAAAAAAAAAACCCTGTTAATTACAGTTTAATAACAATTAGCATTTTTTTTTTACACTCTAACATATTATTGTAGATCAGGATTATCTAGAACCGCAAAGTTACAGTAATGGTATGAATTACAGTGAATGGGATGATGCATGAGCGTCCACTGTGTTGGATGATATGGAACTAAAACAACAAAATCAATGATTATACAAGAGAACACCTTTGAACAGCTGTCCACTGTAGTGACCACTGTGCATGAAAGGGTTAAGTTAGTGATTAAAGTGTAAAAGCACTTGAGGGGTAGGATTAGATAAGTTTATACGTCTTTCTACTCCTTTTTGACCATGCAAAATTCAGACTTGCATGTACTTGAAGATAGATTCTGTTCATTTAAATGTTATTTTGTTTTTGTGTTAATTTGCCTTGTTTTGTTTTATTTTGTTTCTTTGCGTGTTTTAAATAAATAAATAAATAAATAAATAAATAAATAAATAAATAAAAGTACAATTCCATGTTTGACTTTACAAGTGAAGCTTTCACATGCAAAAGTACAATTAAATGGGGGAAACATCTTATTTCGTGGGAAACTAAAACTTTTGCCCAAACACAACTGACTTCAACTGAAATGACATCTTTCTAAAAAAAGACTTCAGTCAATTTTTCATCTGTAAGACAACAAACTTCATGGTCAATACAACCAATATTACTCTTTTCCCCCTAAAAACAGTTGATGAGATTCCCAAGAGGAAGCAATTTCAACCAAGGTCAGCTCTTCATCTCTGCAGCCATCTGTGTTGTCTTGACAGCTCACCCACTCAGGTCTCCCAAAGGTATAACCCAGAAATAGAGTAACAGAACAAATCGAGCTTAAGAAAGTTTATCCCTGACACCCTGGACATGGGTTTTACACACACACACACACACACACGCACGCACGCACGCATGCACACACACACACATACACACACACACACACACCTGACCTGGAAGTCTGTATGATTAAAAACCTACATTTTCAGGCTTCCCCAAAGTCTATAGTGAGGTGACGCAGAGATAAGGGGGTGTTGGTAAAGGCCACATCTGACCATATACACAACTAATGAACTGCTGACATATGACACTGGCACATTGTACCATGACCTACAGTTGACACAATGGGCCAATTACTTCTTTGAATGGGTAACCTTCAATATATACACAAATACTCAGCTACCACAATGGAATTTCATGGCCACATGCACATAACAAAGACACATAAATCCCATAGATGCAAAAATATGTTGCAGCTGTATGCCCATTTACATACAAGCACAAACATATAACACTGATAATGAGAAGCACTGAATGTTTTGCAGTGTTTGACAGTTGACACTGCCCAACAGCATCAACAAATTCCTAAGTCACCCATACATTATGCAATAATCATGATGCGGAGGATAAATATGCACTAGTAAATATGCATTCTGTGAAATAAAACATTAATGAGGTGAAAAGGGAAAAGTCTGAGTAGTAAGTCAGAAGTCAGTGTAATGTCAGCATGTAGAGGTGAAATGAAAATATGCTTTCAGTTCTGGATCGTCATCTGTGTCGGCAAGATATTGATCCTGTTGATAGGTTGTGTTATGTCAAATGTGTGTGTTCCAGTCAATTCAGACAATCACATAAATGACTTCAAGTGCCCTATTTCCAACAGGTGACAAATTGATTTTCAAAAACTGATAGAATCCGCATAGATATCAGGACCATCTTCCAGGAGTACCAAGATACAGGGCAAACCTACACTATCCTGTGGGGAAAAAAGACAACAGAGAAAAGGTGGAAATTGTAGATGCGTACAAATACTTGGGCACAATGTTTGACTCCGACCTCAAGTTTGACATAAACACGGAGGCTATTTTAAAAACAGGTCAACAACGTATCTACCTGCTGCGGAAATTGAACTCTTTTAGTGTATCTAAACCCATTTTATGTGTCTTTTATCATTCTTTTATTGAGAGTCTTATAACCTTTTCTTTTATATCTTGGTTTCATGGGTTGTCAGTGAAAAACAAAAACAGCATGTCTAGAATCATTAAAACTTGTGCTAGGGTCATGGGTGGTCAGACTACAGACTTACACTCTCTATGGAACAGGCAGGTGCTCCAGAAAGCAAAGAGCATTATTGCTCACCCTGACCATGTGCTTAGAAACAGGTTTGCCTTGATGCCCTCTGGGAGGTGCTGTCTTGCTCCCAGCAGGAAAACTAACTGTTATACCACTTCTTTTATTCCTTCTGCCAACAGGCTTTTAAATTCTATTGACAGAGTTTAATGCGTAGTGTAGGGTACACTGTGCATTTACATGTGCTGTTTTTCAGGTTTTAAATGTATTTGATCTATTTATTGCTACTGTTGCACTTTGACACTGTTACACTTTATGGCTGGAGCCTTCAGCTGTCCTCTTCATTGACAGATCTGAGTGTATTATATTGTGGAATGTGTCTCTAATGTCCTGTCCTGCTGCGACCCATGCCTGCGAACGGATTTTCCCCTAGAAGATAAATAAAGTTGTCAGAATCTGAATCTGAAAAAGTCCAAATTGCCTTAATTTATGAGTTATGGGTAGAGAGACAGAGACACCCTCAAATGCAATACATTCAAAAGAAACATTGTATTAAAGCGGTTATATGTAGAAGTAATCTTCCAATCCCTCAACACCAGGGGGAAGTCACATACCAGAGCACACCAAGGACTATCCAAAACCACAAACAAATCAATGCTATATATCCACAGACTGTATCACTCACTGGATAAAAAATAAAGCTCAGTGTTTACGCACATCTGTATAATGGAATCATCCAGTTTTCTTCTTCAGATGCTAACTCTTTGCTGGTTACTTCAACAATTGGTCAAAGTAACACTGTGTCTTGCTGCATCAGCTGATAGTTTACATTATAGCTCTGTTAGCTTAGCTTTGCTTTTTAGACTGAAAACAGACACCGTAAAACCACAAATCACCTTAATATTCTATAGTTTGTGTTGTCAGTTGCTACATTAAAGATCTGTTTGGAATCGTCCAAATATGAACAGAACTGTCACTTGTACTGTGGACCAATAAGCAGGAAAGTCAGCAAAGATAATAACATCACACAGAACAGTCATAAGCCTCATAATCAAACTCACCTGTGTAGAGGAAATGCTGTGATTTCCTCATCAAACATCCATTCTTTTCACTTTGGCTACGTTCAGACTGCAGGCAAATGTGGGCCATATCCGATTTTTTTGCCCATATGTGACCTGTATCCGATCTGATAAAGACAGTTTGAACAGCAGCAATCTGATTTCATCAAATCCAACCCAGGCCACTTTCATATGTGGTCCTAAATTCGTTATGTATCCAATATTTTACAATGTGACTTCAATCTGAACGGCCAGGTCACATTTATTTGACTTTTACACCAGTGGCTTTTCCATTGACCCTCAAATTGCACAAATATAACTTGCGCATAAGAATTTACCTTATGGACAAACAATTTTACCAAAATTCCTGTTTTTCGATGAAAAGATTTCGCACTGGCAAGAGGTCATTTTTTGGGCATAGCGAAATTGTTATATTGCGCAAAACTGCAATGGAAAGACCTTTTTCCGCAACTACAGTCACATGAATAAAAAAAAACCTGATGTTGACGGCCGTTACAGCAAGCAAACAAGAAGAGTTTTATAAGAAGCATGGCGTGCTATGTGTGGACACACCAGGAAACCGATTCGTTTTTTAATTTAGTATGAGATAGAGGGGTAATTTATAATAATAATGAATATATCTGTAAATCAACGTGATATTTATATTCATCACCATGTTTATGGAATGACTTCTCGTGTCATCTAATAAATAAACAAATCATTGCATTTGTGATTTAATGGAAAAACCAACATTATGGATTTCTGTTTTTTTGACATTTAGTAAATATCGATAAAGTTTTGCACAGATGTCCAATAGAAAAGCTGCTGAAATGAGATAAATGTCACAATTCTGTGTCCCAGGAGGAGGAGCGGTGGGAAAAATATATTTACTTCCGTAAACACAGTGCCTGCCTGCGTGGTCATGTATTACATCAGGACCTCTTTTGCGCATGCGGGTCACTTCAGGATCGCATTCAGTTCATACTCAGAACTGATAGAAATCGTATTTAATGTATAATATGAACGAGCACACAAAAAAATTGGACTTCACCAAAAAAAATCTGAATTGTGCATTGAGACCTGCTGTCTGAACGTAGCCTTAGAGCTGTGACCAGTGGTGAAAACAATAGCTTTCTTTGACTCTTAGAGTTGTTTCTTAGCAGTTCTAATCCCATGTGGTCCCTTCTGATGCTTTGGTCAATGATCCAGTGGTGTTCTGTCCAGTTTTCCTCAAAACTGACAGAGTAATTCACTACTCCCTCCATCAGACCATCACTGTAAATATATTCAGTTCATACAGTTGCGGAAAAAATTATTAGACCGTCAAAAGTCATCGAAAACAATGGTTATGTAATCAAGTACTATCTCCTGTGTGTATCATGTGACTAAAACAGACAGAAAAGAAAACAAGGAATGCCTAAAAGCACTGTTTTTGTCAGTACAATGCCATAGCTATTGATGTAAGAACATAAGTGATTTTGCTTTTTATCAAGAAAATCATGGAAAATGGATAGATATCAGCTCTGAAATTAAACTCTTCTGAGCTACTTTTGTTGTTATCATTATATTTGTCCAAACAAATGTACCTTTAGTTGTATCAGGCTTTAAAATGAACAAGAAACTGAAGAAAACAAGGGTGGCCTAATATTTTTTTTTCCACGATTGTATGTCTACTATCCGTTACATTGGAGTTTTTGCCATAACTTCAAAGCTCTTTATTACCTCCGCCAAGGAGGTTATGTTTTTGCCAGGGTTTGTTTGTTTGTTTGTCTGTTTGTTTGTCTGTCCGTTAGTGTGCAACATAACTCAAAAAGTTATGGACAGATTTGGATGAAATTTTCAGGGTTTGTTGGAAATGGGATAAGGAAGAAATGATTAAATTTTGGTGGTGATCGCAGGTGGGGGGGCCCACGGGGGGGGCCACTGATCAGCCTTGGCGGAGGTCTGCGCTCTCCGAGTGCTTCTAGTTGTAAATAGTGTAATAGAATTTTACTAAATTTTTTAAAAAATTTGTCTCTTGTATGTCAAAATTAAGTCATTTCAATACAAACGCTGATAAATAGACAAATATAGCTTAACTCATCAGAGTAAATATAAAACATACTATATTTCTGATGAAAAACAAAGCATGGTAGAGCATAAATCTTAGTGACCCTCCATTTTTTTTTTTCAGTGCCCTGGACAGATATTCTGTGAACAGATATTACGAGAACAAAAAAAGAGTAGGTCATTAAACTGATCAATAAATGTCATTATCAGCGATCAGAAAAGAACAGCTATGGACAAGAGGCCTGTTTCTCTCTGCTCCGTTTAGAGATTATACCCCAGAAAATAACCAACCACTTGTGGCTGTGATTTGGCAGATAACCCTTTCATTTCTATTAGAAAGGTGTTCTTCTCTGCTGAGACAGATTCACTTGAGACTGGATGGCCACATGAGAGTCCACAACCATAATATATCTTAATAAATCATGAAAGTGATAGAGCTGAACAAGAGTGTGGATGGAGCGAGTGCAGTGTAAATCAATGTGTCACCTATTCAATGTGATCGCGAATTTAGTCAAGGTTATCTGGGTAAACATGTCAGAGTGATCGAGTGATGCTGCACATCAGGGTGGAGCAACCAGACATCTACATTACATTTGTGTGTTTACTCTTATTATATATGTCACAGTAAATGGAAAGTGAAAGGCTGAGAATAGAAAGTGAAGAAATTAGGGGAATTCTAATTTTTTAACATTTACACAAGTGATGGATAGTATCTTAACACATAAAGACTCAGTGTTGCTCTTATGGCAGTTCCCAGATAAACTTTTCTCTCTATTCAACCTGTCTAAAGTTACCATTAATTCTGCTATTATCCTCTTTATTTTGCATTTTTCAGTGACAATCAAGTATTTTCCTATGTTTAATTTACTGATCATGTAGATGTTCATTAAAGCTCAGACTACAGTTGATTGTTATATCAGAAACAGCGAAGACTGAACTTTTTGAGCAAAATATTTCATCAACCAAGCATAAAACTAAGTGTGTGCATCCACTGTCACTTATCAAACTCCATGGGTTTTACTGGTGAATCAATGTTGTAGAACACAGGTGTCAAACACGCGGCCCGGGGATCAAATCCGACCTGCCAGTGGGTCCAGTCCGGCCCTTGGGATGAAGTTGTGAAATGTAAAAATTACACTGAAGATATTAATAATCATTTTAGTTCAGGTTCCACATTCAGACCAATTCAATCTCAAGTGGGTCGGATCAGTAAAATACTATCATAATAATGTATAAATACTCACAACTCCAAATTTCTCTCTTTGTAAATGTGAATATTTTCATGTATTTACACTAAAATAAAGTATAATTTCACAAAAAATGTGAATAACCTGAACAATTATGAACAACCTGAAATGTTTTAAGAGAGTTGAGTATAATTTTAACAATATTCTGCCTGATATTAAATGTTTCGTGAATTTGTAGACCCACTGTGATCTATAAGTTATAATGAACCCATGAAAATGATAAACTGAGGCACAATGTTGTTAAAATTAAACTTATTTTTTGAGTTTGTTCATGTTATTCACATTGTTTGAAAGGATAGTTTGTGGATGTAAATATTTTCATTGTTTAATTTTGCTTATTCTAAAACATAGAGAAAATTTTGGAGTTGACATTATTTATATATTATGTTATTTTACTGCTTTGGCCCACTTCAGATCAAATTTAGCTGAATGTGGCCCCTGTAAAGCGGCAGAAATTGTTTTGGGTTGCCCTTACAGAACTAATAGAACCACAATACACAACAATTTGACATGGTTAACTGTAAAATCTAGATTGAAATATTTTTTATTATCATTTATTCGTAACATTATCGCAACACAAACTCCAGAAATTATTCACAGAAAACTGTCATTTTTTGCTGATCAACATAATTATCGTACAAGACAAACCAGTGAAACATGGTGTGCTCTGCCTTTAGGCAGAACACATCAGTTACTGAGAACTGTTTTTTATTGGGCCATGGTTGCATGAAATGGATTGCCAGGGTTTTTGTTGTTGGAAAATAATAGAAAATGTTTTCAAAAGAAATTAAAACTTTTTTTTGTTTACACAACAGGCATGAAATGGAATGAGTATTGCTAATATTGAAAGATGTTTCATGATTAGTATCAGAAAGCTATTATTTGGTGAAGGAGTACAAATGTATAGTAGTTATTTTGTTTGTTTATTTATTTTAATTGCATTTGGCTGTTGTATATGTCCTGTTTGTGTGTGTGTGTGTGTGTGTGTGTGTGTGTGTGTGTGTGTGTGTGTGTGTGTGTGTGTGTGTGTGTGTGTGGTTGTGGGTGTGAATGGTGTAAGATTAATGTAAAAATTTAAAATTGTAATGTAATGTACAGGAGACCCCAGGAAGAATAGTAACTGAATCATCAGTTGCTAATGGGGATCTTAATAAATGAAATGAAATTAACTAAAATGAGTTTGACACCCCTGTTGTAGAAGATGATAGTGTTTCCACGGTAACTACGGAGCCTCTGAATGTCCAAAATGGGTGAGATCTGATGACCATGAAAAGATGACAAACTGTATTTTATAATCAATTATTTACATGTATTGATAGGATTAGTGGATCAACAGGTATTAAACAGTTTAGATCAGTAAATGCTTTTGGTCGCCAGTGGCTGTTTGGATAAATTTTCTAAATTAAGTCCTACACTTACATTATTTTGAGGTACATTTGCTTTACATTCATTTCATGCGACTTTTTTCATGTACTTGCCTGTGGCTCATTAGGTAGAGCAGGTTGTTCCCAAACTGAAAGAGTGGTAGTTCGATCCATGGTGTCCTTGAGCAAAGCATTGAACCCCAGTGAATGTGACACAATGTAAAGAACTTTGAGCACCATGAAAGTAGAAAGGTGCTTTATAACTGCACGTCCAGTAACCACAGCTCAGGGACAAATATTATACTTTTTTTTTTTTTATTTTATTTGGACAGTTTTAGCTGCATTTCAGATGAATATTTTTGTAGAAAAAGATTGTTGCATACAACTTCTAAGTATTTTCAGTTTTTGTGGCTTCTGAGGTCATAGTCACATTTCAGATGTCTTTAGTTGTTAAAACCTTCACATAGAGTCTGAAATGTTTAATTTCAATAAATGTTAAAACCATACAATATTTCACCAAAAATCAGTGATTAGAGAAAAAGCTCAAAAACCCACACAGATTTGTATATCAGAACTTTAATGATATAATGTATATAGCAGCATATATATACAGCAGCCGTTTCAGTAACACACTGCAAGAACTGATGCTTCACGATGAATAATTAAACATATCATTTTTATTAATATGTCAGTCTAAGGAGACACCATTTCTTCAACACTTCAACTACATTCATGTGCATTTAAAATACATTTAAAACAGAAATATAATGTAAGATTTGTACTTGTAATGGAGTTTTTATGGGTCATTGTATTTGTGTTTTCACTTCCACTACTGCTTGTGATCCTATGACCACAGGAGGGCGCTGTTGCTCAGACTGGAGCTCAACTATTGGTGTTTGACAGCTCCAAACTAAAGTCTGCAAACTGACATCCTGCACCTGAATAAATAATACTTCCTCCTTATTAATTTTCAGGGTGTAATAGCTGATGCGTGAACTTTCAGCTTCCTCTAAACTTTTAGATGCTAGAGATGTTTAAGTGATTGTGAAAGCATCCAATGAAGAGAAGTTTAATAATTTAGGTTTATTAAATTGTGTTTCTCTGCTAAAGGCACGAGGCTCAGAAACAGAAACAGCAGAGTCAGGAATATTTCATACCGAGTCCAAATGGATTAAAGATGTGTGAAAGGAATCCCTGGTGTTATGGTCCCTATAATAATAATAATAATAATAATAATAATAATAATAATAATAATAATAAATATTTTTTTTGTAAGCACCTTTCAAGACACCCAAGGACACTGTACAACAAGATAAAACAAACAGTCCATAAAATACAAAGAAAAGAAAAAAACGATAAAAGAATAATTACTGTATATAGAAATTAAGATGTAGACTGGAGAGTAGAACTTACGGTGGGTAGGCTACTCTAAAAAGGTGAGTTTTGAGTCTGGGTTTGAATGTAGGGAGAGAATCACAGTTATGGATGGATGATGGATATAACTAAGATGATCTAAAATGTTTACATTAGTGATGTGCAGATCGATACTGAAATATTGATATCACTGATATTAGATCTTTACACTCTAGAATCGATTCACAAATCAAAATATCTATAATTTTGATACTTCAGTCATTTGAGATAATGTACATCAGGAACACAGTGTAAAGTAACAATACAACTGGGATCTTGTCCAAATGACATGCGATTGGTGGGAACTACTTCTTCTTCTGCCTGGGTAAATGTGTACTGCGTCATACTTCTCAGTCAGTCCTTCCCAGCCCTAAGTAAACTAGCACTGAGATACCTGGAAATAACTGCAGAGAGAGTTTTTTCAAAGGCAGGAAAGGTTCTGAGCAAAAAACAGAACAGACTAAAGGGGAAAACAGTAAATATGCTGTTGTTCCTTAACAAAAACCTATGAATGAGTGTTGATGTTGGATGCTTTTGTTGAAGTGTTACATGTTCAGTATTTCCATGTTTCATGTTAACACATTCATGTAACATGAATTAATATGCAAGTTTTAATTTTTTATAATAGTTCTTAATGATTAAACAATCATTACTCTCATGTCTTGTATTCTTTGTGAAGTTATGATTTGAAATACACTATTTATTTATTTATTTTTTTTTAGATTTTCCAGACACTAAGGCTACGTTCAGACAGCAGGTCTTAATGCACAATTGGGATTTTTTGGTGAAATCCGATTTTTTGTGTACTTGTTCATCTTCCACATTAAATGTGACTTCAATCAGTTTTGTGTATGAACTGAATGTGACCCTGAAGTGACCCGCATGCGCAAAAGATGTGATACATGACCACACAGGTACACACTGTGTTTATAGAAGTGACACTCCTGGGACACAGAATTGTGACATTTGTTGTATTTCAATGAGATAAAAGGTGGGATAAATGTGACCTGGCCGTTAAGACTGAAGTCGCATTGCAAAATATCAGATACGTATCAGATTTAGGACCACATACAGAAGTGGCCAGGGTTGGATTTGAAAAAAATCGGATTTGTGCTGTTCAAACTGTCTTTAACAGATCAGATACAGGTCACATATGGGCAAAAAAAATCACATTTGGGCCCTATTTGCCTGTTGTCTGAACATAGCCCACGTGTATTTGTACAACGTATCAGTATCAGATTGGTATCACCGATACCAGCCTGAATTTCACTCAGTATCGGATTGGAAAGAAAATCTGTGGTATCGAACATCACTAGTTTAGCTCTTTACTTACTAAAACTGCCAAAAAACATGGCAACTGACTTGGTTTGGGAGTGAGGTCTGTACAGACGGACTGTCATCGCTTTTGCACATTAAACTGGATACCACCCTGGGCCCTGGTTGGATAGGGGACAGTTTAATTACACAGTCAGACACTGTGCTGGCCGCCTCGTGGATTTGATAATGAACACATCACATGTACCAGGAAACCAGCTGGTGCTTTAGCTGCCCTGTTAGTATTATCTTTGGCACACGCATACTTTATGTATCATGCGCTGATAAATGATCGCAGTGGAGCAGCACCACACAGAGCCACTCTGTAAGCACCTCCTCCATGTTGTGCTCCAGTTTAAGACAACTGAAAAGGAAATCACACATCACACTGACAGATTGACAGGACATTCGATAGAGTACAGCAACCTTTGACAGCCTACAATTAAGGACAAAGAAGATGATTACTGATAGTTTTACTGCCTTTTACATCAGTGAACAGTGGAGAAACAGACACAGAATAGAATAGAATAGAATAGAATAGAATAGAATAGAATAGAATAGAATCTTTTATGTATTTTTGATGTAAAACCCACCTCAACATGAACTACATAATTTATTAAATGTGTCCTAAAATGTGGACTGACTTCATGCATGAGTTCTAAAGTTCACCATGTGCTCATTACATCATATTTTCATTTGTTTTCACATAAGAATCAGATGCGTTGAACTGAATAAACTGAGGTCAAAAGCCTCCAACTGGAGTGATAGTTTGTAAACACTGCTGAAATATAGCTTATCCTTTAGTAAAACACATGTTTCTTGTAAAATGTTAATAACATAATGTAAAGTATCCTAGATTAAACATTGATGAGCAGCTTACGACAAACATGTTGTTCCAACAAACATAAAAGTAATTATCTGCTAACGTAAAAGCGCATATTTCAAATGAATAATATAACACTTAAAGTTGAATCAAAGTTCATATTCTACATTAATGTTTTCAAAACTATTGCATGAAACATTTTTCTTTTTTTTTTCTGTCTACACGGATACACACAAACTTTTTATTTATTTCTTTATTTTACTTTTTACGACCTAACATGCTATTGATGTGTTCGTGAGAGGCCCAAACATGGAGAAACATACAGTATCAGTTTTGCTAAATATTTGCATTAGTTTGAATGGGATAACAAAAGCCAGTATAAGCTAAATTGTTCATTGTTTAAATTATACATTTACATAAACATGTACTTAGACATAAGGAACCACACAGACACAATACAGAAAAAAAAGAAAAAAAAGAAAAAAAAAAAAAAAAAAAAAAAAAAAAAAATATATATATATATATATATATATATATATATATATATATATATATATATATATGTATATATATACAACAAACCTACAAACCTATTAAATACAAAAAAAGAGAAGAAAACAACAACAACAACAAAAAAACAACAACAACAAGATAAATAATATTATAACTTTTTATTTTTGTTTTTATTATATTATTATGATTTTTCTTTTTTACTGTAATGTTTCCTGTTGGGCAAACATAGGGCTCTGGATATCTTCCTGTTTAATGTTCATACTGTTTTTCACACATGCACCATACAGATACAAATGCAAGATAAGAACATAATTAGAATAATTAATTTGTGTGATATTTTACAGAAGCAGCTTCCCTTTTGATAAATAACAGTGTTTTGTTTTAGTGATGTGAGATGCACGCTCTCACTTTCTGATGTACTTATATAACAGCCTTGTATCCACCATACAGCTGCACTGAAGGTCATCTGAGGGGGTCCAAGCAACAATTGGCATTGTGTACAGATTGGAGCCCTTCCAAAGTACATACCAGCTAGACAACAGACTTACTCCAAAATAGCAAAGTGCGCAGGTTTTGGATGGTTTAAAAGCTTGACTATATGCGGTGGGTCATGTTCTGGATTGTTTGCTTCAGCCCGTCAATGGCAATCACCTAGCAGGATCTGAAGAGGGGTTGGCAAGGAGCTATACACAGATCCATTTATACTCAGGCTGACATACACTGTTTCTGTCCGTCTCAGAGTAGGTCAGCTCTAGGCAGACATTAGTAGCTCGTGTCAAGGGTTGTTTGAAAATAATGGAATATCTGGACATTGTGTTATGCTCTTACACAGTAGACCAGGAAACTCAGAGAATAAACATCCTTCAACAAAGAAAAAAAGACTGCTCTTCACTTCAGGGCAGTTAAAGGATGAGCTCCTCTTACTACAAAAAAACAAAAACACTATTAATTAACTATAATAAACACCAAACCTTTCCAATCCAATCCAATTTTATTTGTAAGGCACTTTAAAATAACAACAGTGGACCAAAGTGCTGTACAGAAAAATAAATACAAACCAAAATAACAGAGTAGAATACAAGATTAGATTAAAAGACATAGAACAACTGTAAAAATAAAAATAAAAAAATAAATACAGAAGAATAGATAAAGCCTACATAAAAGAATAAATACAAGAATAGATTAACCTCCTATGACCCAGCTATGGGTTTTCTGTCCACATTTGTGTACAAGAGTTTCACAACTTTACACAAAAAAAAAGAAAAGAAAACTGTCCACCTCAAAGGACATTCCATAACAATTTTAAAAACTGCATCTGAAAAAACTGTTGCATCATGATGTTTCCAATACAGGCACTTATTTAATAAAAAAACAAAAAAAGCTTGTACTTTGCTGACATTTCCTGGGTCTTAGGAGGTTAAAACATAAAAAGCTATACAATTAAAAACAACAACAAATAAGAACTATATAGCAATACCAAATAAAACAACTGAATCAAAAAAAAAAAACCTTTGGACTACATTACATTAGAGTGCATTAGTTTTTTATTTATTCATTTATTTATTTATTTTTATAATTTTATGTGAGTTCATGCTAAAATGAGCTATCGTGTTAGACTAAAGCCCCTATTTTCTGTTTGTCTGTAATAATCAGGTTTGCTCTTGACATGAGGCTGTGACATATTGATTATTATTATTACTGGTGTTCCGATACTCTCAGTCAATGAAAGGAGATCCCTCAGTCTATTCATTATTAAATACGTATTAACAGTCTTTGCTTTTTGCCAGGAGAAAAAAATAATATATATCAAAACTCATTCACCTCTCAGGGTTAAAGGATTAAGGTGAAAAGGACAGACATAAGAATAATATACGCTGCATTGCCACTGATGACAAAGGCCATCCCTCCGACCGCTGCGACTGGATGCCAGAGTATTTCAATGGATTTGCCAAAACTCACCACTATTGACTTGATCGGCTGCCACATTTGTCACATGAGATGGGTGGGAGCTCATTGTTTGAGTGCATGCCCACAGCAGCTGGAGGGTAAGAGCCTTCAGAGCAGAGCAAAGGGATATAATAAAATCTGTGTAATTATAGATAATCAATATGTGGGGAGATGAAGAAATGATCATTTATCAGGCACAATTCTATAAAAGATAAGCTCACAATTTAGCTTAAACAAATAACAATCTGGTATTTTTTTTTTTAGTTTTCTTCTTGCTTTTGAGCCTCTCTTTTGTCAAAATGTCTTTAAGTTGGCTGTAGAGACCTTTTTTTTTAACCCATATAGTTCCCCACCCACCCAAAATTTGAGGACAATCCTACAGTAAGCAGTATTATAGTAATTCAGCTATTTTAGTCATACCGCTGTAGGGAGTCAAACAAAAGCCCCGCTGTCATTACAGTTATTATAAGTTAAATTATTACTTAGAACTTCTGCTCTCTCACTCAGTCAAACTGTTCGAGGCCAAACAGATGACCACCCACCCAGATCCCCTTTGAAGGTGTTTTCCTTTCATGTTTGTTGGAAATATCCTCTGTATTAATATCCCTCTGTAATAATGTAAAATATAAAAAAAAAAAAAAAAAAAAAAAAAAAAAAAAATTGAACTGAGAATGAATTTCACTAAAAAAAAAAAAAAAAAAGTTCAACATGTAAGATTTGTGTATACTTTGATTTTAGCCCATTGCATTTTAAACTAATTACAGCTACTGTTGCGTGCTTTTGCACAAGAGAACTGATAAAAAACTGCAAGTGTTGAATTTCTGCAGGAATAAACAATTGGAGTTAATTACATATAAATCAGAGTATTGTTGCTTTTATCAGATTTTGGCGACAAGAGAGTCACTGGCTTAAAACTGGAGTTATGTAATGTCAACAACATTCAGATGAGCTAAAACAACACTCAAGGGAGAAACTTTTCAATTATTTTATAATCAAACTTGTAACAATAGTAAGTCAATAGGTAGATAAGTACATATTTTTGTAAAACCTGTTACAATGCTTCTTCTTTGTAGCAAAATTGATGTTATTTAGTTAGCACAACTTTACAGAGTGATCAAACATTAAAAACCCACAGACAGACTGTTTTATGATCTCTAATAAGGAAACAACATCACTATAAATCAAATTTAAAAAATCAGCCATAAAGTATATTTACAGTCTTTGTCAGAAAGCCATAAAAAACATATTGTGAGAGCCAAACAGACTTTTAAAAGTAGCCAAAACTCGGAGCAAATTGATCAGCTTTTGGCTTTAGTGATCTTTTTCCAACAACAACCATGAACATATACACGTCTACAGCGTCTGTCTTCAATTAAGACTGACTAGCAGATACTTAACATGGCATTGAGTGTAATCTTACATTACATTTTGTACTGAAACCTTCTTGACACTTGTTTTAAGGTTTATGTGAGGTGTTATCACATATGACTGCACTCTAATGTTAGTGATCAGACAAAAGCAACATTCTGTGAAGCCTATTTTTGGATGGATTGAACTTCAATGCTTTTCAAATCCCAATGATAACAATAATAACACCATCTTCATAAGGGCTTGTTCTTGTCAACACATCAAATAATGCAGAGCTTTTTGCCATGATTGGACTTTTGAACACTATAATTAAGGATAATTGCTGCTAAAAACAAGCCAACAGAGAACATTGTCACTCTGTGAATGAAACAATTGGAAGAGTTTTTGTCCAGTAATTATTCATATTTTGTTCATTCCCTCCTTAGTGCTAATTTCCACACTTTTAACCAGTCGAAAGTTAAGTCTCACCTGTGCTAATGGAATAATAAAAAAAAGTTCTCAGTCTGAGATGTCAACTAATATAGTTTTCCATCATTCATCTTCTGATTAAGTACACACACAACAGCCATTGTCTTAAATAGAAGCACAAAGGCATATCCTTTTATAGTCCTCCCCCTATTGTTGGCAGCGTGATGGGATAAAGGGGGGGTGGAGATGACACCTGTGGACAGTGAATAAAGGGACCATACTCTAATGGATCAGTGTGCTTGGACCCTTTTGCAGCGTCGGTCCTCCTCTTCATCTCTAGAACTCTTCTTACGATGGCACCGAAGAAGAAGGAAGAGCCTAAACCTGCTCCAGCAGCACCCAAACCTCCAGAGCCTGAGCGCCCTAAGACCCCGGAGTTTGACCCTGCATCAGTTACGGTAATAAAAAAAAACACAAACTGAAAGATTAAGAAAAATCTAAATTAAAATGTATTAATTTGGTCTTATTTTTTTTTTTACTTCAGAATTGTAAAAATGTCAGTGCAATCTATTTAAATGCCATTTTCATACATTATAAATTGGGAGAATCAATAAAAATTCTGAATGTAAAATTTGTTGTCATTCTACAAACTAATTTTTATGAACAATAAGGATAGTTGTTGTTTAAAGTGCATCAGAGACCCCATGTGACCTAATTTGGCAGTGCAAGCAAAACATGCAACATTTCTATCTCTTCAAATGCTGTGTACTAGACTACATCTAAAGGGTGCTGCTACTTGTTAAGGTAAAGTTGGGGGCAAACTAACCGATAGCAGACATCATGGAAAGATTATCTTCTGCTGACTTGGCTCCTTCTCAATGGATGAATGTTTTCCTGGTTTGGGTGAGCCGCCATGTTACAATGGAGCATGGTTAAAGCCACAAAATATGATTTTCATTATGTCTGTGAATAGCAGACCACCCGCGCCATTCCTCTGAGGCTAAAAGGATGGAAAAACCAGAAGGAAGAAAAATATAGATAATTATATCCATCACCATCCATCTTTAAACATGCTTAGATAAGTGTTTGGATAATATTTTTACAAAGCTTTGTGGCGGGGCTGGATTTGTTGATATCCAGACATCAGACAGAAGCTGGGGCCTTTGTTTGACAGGAGTCCAAAATATACAAGAAGTATAAATAGTCCTAGTCCTACCCATATGTAATGGGTATCCAGAAAAAAAAAAGAAAGTATTTTTAGATATATTGAAAAATTATTTTTCATTCAACACCAGAAAGAAATCTATGATACTGTGCACAGTTACAGTTATTTCCATTCTTCATCTCTTATATCGGCTACATTATAAAAAATCACAACTGCATTTTCATATCCACCCTTTTTATATATAGTTTTCTCACACAGTGATACTTGTAAAAATAGAAAAAAAAAAGTAAAAAGAATTTTGAAGAAGGCTCTTTTTATATTTGAAGACCAGTTTTTAATTGGTTTTTAAATTCTAGTAATGTTTGTCATAGCAAAGATTCTTTGCCAAATCTTGCAGCTGACAGTAGTTGACAGCATAACAAGGTCACTGATAAATGCAGCACTAATATTGGAACAGATGCACAAAGCTGTGTAACTTAATCTGACGACATGTTTACACCACTAGTTTTATGTCACGATGAAGGTGGAGTCAAGGTCAGGAGTGATGCTCAAGAGCAGGGTTTCTGATTCCCTGTGTTTAACTGAAAGCAACACTTAGTTTGAGACAAAATTCTACAATAATCAGCAGTGTGTAACCTTTTTGTTTTTTGCTTGGTCTCATTTCAGCTGGAATTCACCCCAGACCAAATTGAGGGTAAGACTGGTTTTGAGTTTTGTATTCAGTCCCTTATGTGTGATGCATCCTGTCTTCGTCTTTAGTGAATCTGCCTTTTATCTGTGGTGTTTGTCACCACACATCATGACGGTGTAGGGTCTCATTAGAAGCAGTGTCCAGCAGTCATCTTCAATTAGAACAAATGGAGCAGGACTCAAAGAGAATCCCTGGTGCTTTTCTTTCACAGATTTCAAAGATGCTTTCCAGCTGTTTGACAGGACACCGACAAATGAGATGAAAATCACTTATGCTCAGTGTGGTGATCTGATAAGGGCTTTGGGTCAGAATCCTACCAATGCTGAGATTATGCACGTGCTTGGAAAACCAACAGCTGAAGGTACCATCTAGCAAATTCTGATTCTTTTAGTACAGTGAAGAAACAGAAATGCAGAAAAAGGTGGATTAAGCAGTATTTTTTATTCTTTTCCGCAGATATGCAATCCAAAATGCTGGATTTTGACCAGTTTCTGCCCATGCACCAACACATATGCAAGGCCAAGGACCGTGGGACATTTGAGGACTTCGTGGAGGGTCTGAGGGTTTTTGATAAGGAGGGGAACGGCACAGTTATGGGGGCTGAGCTCAGGCATGTTCTGGCAACACTGGGTGAGTTCAATAGTCTCAGTGGTAGAATTATTTACACAATCTGTCTTGCTAAGCATTTAACTGACAGACTCCTTTTCTTTCAGGTGAGAAGATGAAGGAGGATGAGGTGGAGCAGCTTATGCAAAACCAAGAGGATGCAAATGGATGCATAAATTATGAAGCATTTGTAAAATATATTATGGCGTCTTGAAAGGTTACATTTCAGTCATTCTTATTCTGGTGCTTCATTACTCTGAAATATATGAAATCAATGTGAGTGGATAATGAGTGTGCTGCTCCTTCTCTAGACAATTGAAAGCCTGAATCTTTCTTCTGTGCCTCCCACTGTGTAAATTTCTCATTACCGTTAAGACTCAGATGGATCAATAATGCACCATGTTTTGTTCTGAGATTCCATGTTACTAATGCTGTGCACACACTGTACATTGTACCTGTTCATAGCTTAGATCACGGTAAATAAATATATTTTGATGGCGTTCTCTTTCCTGGTGTATATGCTCCAAAAAAAAAAAAAAAATGTGATTCAATGAAAAGTTTGTGTTTCTATGTATATACAGACATGTCATATAATAGTTTTCTTTAATTTACTGGAAAAAGTCAAAGAAAGACTACAATACTATAAATACTATAAATCTAATATCTACATAAAATAGACATAATTTGACCCTTTAATAGATTAAAATATGGAAATTGAGCTAAAGTGAAACACCTAAACTGAATTAATGTGTTTCAAAAATATATATGTAGAGGATTAGACTCATAAAACTACACACAGATCAGTCAATGGTCTCTTTGTCTCCTGGATGTTCCTTCTTTGACCAGCAGATGGTGGTGTTGCTCTTAGAATTTACCCCTCATTCTTCATCTACAGAAAACACATGAGGGAAAAAACATCTCATTCCTTTTCTAAATGAATACTCTGAATCCTGTGTCTTTTATACCTTCTGCAAAGTCTGGACCTCAAACTGAAAGACATTTAACCTCATATTTCTGTTTAATGCAGTAACTGGCTGAATTACTCTGAAAATCTTGATGAAGGAGCATCTTTTAGTTAAAAAAAAAAAAGACTTGTAATCAGGCAAATTATACCAGCTGCAAGCTTTTATTCCTCAAACCTTTAAAAACAAACTGAAATTAACATCTGGCCTCTGAATTGGGTTCTCTCTTTCAATCCCTCTTTAATTAGTGTTGAGTGCTCTTTCAGTTCACGGTGCTGCTGTTATTAACACCTGTTTGATTTTCACAATGAAATATCACTTTCATTACTGTAACTCTGGTGCTGTAACACCAACACACACATGTAGATCTATGGTGTTCCACTGCCTAAGCAAAATCTTAAAGGGGTCATATTTTGCCACCCCAACTTTTATTAGTCTTTGGTTCATTTATTTGTCTATTTGGACCTTAATAGTTCATAAAGTTTGAATTTGAACCCTCCAGGTACTGCAAAGCTATCTTTATATTCATTTAGGCAAAAATCGAGTGGATTTCTACAACCTGTTTTAATTCCTGCTTAATTTGTTACGTCTATAACTAGTTACGTCATGACATTTGCACATGTAAGGTAAAGACTTCTGACGAACATTTCTCCAAGTACGCCATAATTGTTTGTCCAAACTTCGAGCCGATTACGTAAAATGTTCAGTTGTTGGTTGTATTAATGACAGAAAGCATGGTCAACAACCTGGAGGGGGTGGGGTGTGAAGTGGCTCATTTACATTTAAAGGGCCAGCACTCAAAACAATCTTTCTGGTGTCATTACTCAGAAATATTATTGAAGATGGACCTGTGGAGTTTAATTAATGAAGAATTCAGACCCAAGCATAGCATTTACAGTTTATGTAGGCCTCAGAGAAATGTTTTAAATGTATAATTCCATTTTTTAAAAAAGCTAAATATCACTCCTGTAAAATTAATGTCATGCGTGTTTACTCTAACACGTCCCTGATGTGCAGGGTATTTGTGAAAACTCACAGGGTTGACATTTGAATTAAAGTACATTCTGTGGGTTTGAGCTATGGTATGTTTGGCATCCGTGCATGAGTTTTTAATGGATAACCCACGGGCTTGTTAAAAGATTAACTGCTTTGGAAACAAATCCACTCAAGCTATTTTGATTTTAACATCACTACAGCCTTCAACCTTGCACCACAAATACTTATTTGAAGTAACTCTCCTTTCCTGGCTCGCTGACCTTCATCACTCTGCCTAATCTTTGTCAGTCAGCTCTCCACTTCCAGCCTGCGCGTCAGACTATATATTTAGTAATTATTTGTGCACAGCCAATTTTCCACTGGACCTCCAGGAAGTACCAGTTTGTGGTTGCGGGGATATTTCGACTCGACTGCACAGCTTCAGTAATACAGTGAGGCAGCAGTATCATTATGGAGTAATTTTCTTAATGTGAAACCTGAGCAATGTTGTTTCTGTCAAAGTCCACTTTAATCAGAAAACCACCAGTCCCATGGGCTCATCTTCAGGGGAAAGAAACAGTGGCATGAATTATTCTATTTTCTTTACGTTGGCTTTGTCAGTGTGATTAATGAGACATCTACGTTGGGTATCCACTGTGCATGTTTACAGGCTGAATGTTTGAGCTACAGTGATTATATACATATTTATTAACATGTACATAGACTCATATTTGTACAAACACAGTCCACTGTACTCCTTTGAAGAAAACTATGATTTTTGTTAACACATGGCTTGATGAAAACAAATTAGCCTCAAAGCATAATTGCCTAAGTCATATTTTGGGCCAAATTGGGATATCTGCATCAAATGACGCAGCAGTGTTAAGAAAGTAAAGTTATACTGAGTTCACAATTTGGGCAACAATATGAAGCAGGCAGGATTTAATCTAGCAACTGGAAATATGCATGTGTCTTTTATCTGCTGCTGAATTTTTTTTTTTTTTTTTTACTAAATCTGTAGTAATCCTACCAATAATAGCTAAATGTGACGGCCTACCTTTTGTGTTATTACTACACCACAGTTACTATGTATATCTCTACTGAAAATTTAAAGGAGTGTTATTTTGCTGTTTTTAAATGGAATTATGCATTTTAATACATTTCCCTGTGGTCTACATAAACTGTAAATGCTATGTTTGGGTCTGAATTCTTCATTAATTCAACTCCACAGGTCCATCTTCAACCCTATTTCAGAGTAATGACACCAGAAAGGTTGTTTTGAGCGCTGGCCCTTTAAATGTAAATGAGCCACTAAATGCCCCATCCACTCCAGGTTGTTGGCTGTGCTGCTCTGTCCGGTTCAACTAACAACTGAACATTTTAGGTAATTGGCTCAAAGTTTGGACATATTTTCAGTTTTTACTACAACCGATGCTGCTGGCAAACAATTACGGCGTACTTGGAGAAATGTTCATCGGAAGTCTTGACCTTATATGTGCAAATGTCGTGATGTAGCTAGTTATAGACGTAACAAATTAAGAAGGAATTAAAACAGGTTGTAGAAATCCACTTGATTTTTGCCAAAATTTATATAAAGATAGTTTTGCAGGATCTGGAGGGTTCAAAATTCAAACTTTTTGAACTATTAGGGTCCAAATACACAAATAAATGTACCAAAGACTAATAAAAGTGGGTTTAGCAAAGTATGAGCCCTTTAGGGTTACTGGCAATTACTAACACTGATTCCTATATTTTTATAAGGAGACTTTAATGGCTACTACACAAATGAAGATAGATTTAAAGAGGCAAAACTTTAAGCTATCACTTGTTAAACCTATTAGTAGTTGAATTTGACGGTATTTATTTATTTATTATTAGACATATCTGAACATTATCTACGGGTTGAAGTGGTGGTTACAGTACAAACAACCTCAGGATAAGATTATACATGGTTTGTATGCATTTTATTGGTTTGTTGACTATTAAACCAAAGCTCCTCAAGGACACACAACAACTATTATACAACTTTTTCCACAGGCTGACTGCCAGTGACAAAAAAACTGACCTTTGTGCAAAATCAGCAGGGGTGTTATTATTGTCGGATGCCACTTTGGATGTTGAAAAGATCCTCATACATTGTGTTTTTGTAAACACCTCTCTGCAAAATGCTGGATTATAAATGACCTGACTGTATAGTGGCAGCCTCAGGCGGTCGGGGCAAACATTTATTTTTAGCCAAGGTAATGACTGGTAAAAAGCAGTTTAATATAGACACAGGGGAGCTCAGGGCAAACAATTCACAGCGGTAAGAATGCAGATGTGATGCTGTCCTCTGGCATTAGTGGTCAGCAGGAGATACCATCCACAGCTCGTCTTTCATCCCGCTGTCAACCATCAAAAGCATTAATTGTCACAACAAGCCTTTATTGGACTGCATCGGAGTTGTAGCTAATTGTTTGAGGATGTATAACTCATTGAGTCCTGGGGGTTTTAGGCACAGGGAGTAATTTCTGCTCCACTTCACCCCAGCCCAGTCTGAAACATACAAGGCTGCATCTACATTTGCATTACGTAACTGAGAAGCCACGCTCTCAGGGCATGTTTTCATCAGTGAAAACTACACTTACAAGTAAGATAATTACATAGTCCACATAGACTTGGAATACTCGGCTCCATCAAATTTGACAATAATGATTTGATTGAGTTATTACCAGGCTACCACCTTCATATCATGCTTGGAAAAAGAAGGTTTTAATAACAAATGATTGAAATAAACTGATGGTGTTAGTGCAATCTGCAGCTAATGTCACACTGGACCGAACTGACACGCTGTAATGTGATCATGTTAAATCTAAAGTCTGCCCATAACCCATAAAGATCCAGTACTACTTTTGTGGCAGTTCTCCAATGAATGTTGCTCTCTATT
Organism: Sphaeramia orbicularis; assembly: GCF_902148855.1. Taxonomy (NCBI): domain Eukaryota; kingdom Metazoa; phylum Chordata; class Actinopteri; order Kurtiformes; family Apogonidae; genus Sphaeramia; species Sphaeramia orbicularis. Next base: position 28,163,455 of record NC_043973.1, read on the forward strand.
TAACCTTTCCTAAGTGATTTATCACCATTCATTATAATCTTATCCTCTGTATTTTGCGTTTTTTTCGGAGTAAATCAGGTATTTTCTTAAATTTCATTTACTGATCATGTAGATGTTCATAAAAGCTCAGATTACAGTTAATTGTTATTATATCAGAAAGAGAGAAAACTGAAGAAAAAGTCACTTTTTCAATCAAATCAATAATTAACTGAACATAAATCAAGTGTGTCCATCCACTGTCATTGATCCAACTCCAAGGGTTTTAGTGGTGAATGAATATTGTAGAAGATGACGGTGTTTCCATGTTCACTACGGAGCCATTGAACGTCCAAATGGGTCATATCTGATGACCACAAAAAGATGACAAACTGCATTTTACACCAATTATTTACATGTATTGATAGGACTAGTGGATCAACAGGTATTAAACATTTTAAATCAATAGATGATTTTGGTCCCCAGTGGATGTTTGGGTCTTTATGGGTTACATATGAAGAGACAAGAGCAAAGATAAGATTTGTGTTTTAATTAAATCATTTTTCTTTCACAAATGCATGTACAAATGTATATCAATAACACACTGAGATACAATTTACAGAGAGCTTCATTTTTCCACAAAAAAAGTATTCCCGTCCATTTGTAAGGCAACATGGGTGATTCAACATAGAGTTTTCCATAAAAGCAGTTGGTCAAATAAATCTAAGTACAGTTAAAAGTCACCAAGTCTGACAACGCACTGCATTGAATACATTTCCTCATGTTACTGATGTACAAAACAAAGTCAACAATGTATGTTCTACAAAATGAAGTATGGCAACAAAAGTATGTAGACGATACAAATCCTTATGTTGGTAAACATTTTGTCTCTTTGGTGGATTAAAATAAATTAATAATTTTGACAATAATTTACATATGTATGAAAATACTCAACATTTTTCATAATTAATTGTTAATATATTTTGTGTTCCACATGATGAGGTCTTGGAAGCAGCTTTACAGTTGTTTTACAGCTTCTGGGGCTCAATAATATAGAAAATATCTGATGATTTACATTTGATGTAATGTTAACAAGTAGCAAAGCAGCACAAATTAAAAAAAAAAAAAAAAAAAAAAACACTTTACAGCAAACAGTTGGGGAATATTATCATGTTCTATACAATAGCCATTGAACATTTACAATCTTCTTTGAAAAAAAAAAAAAATCTGTATAATTTTTGTTCCTTTTTTAAACTAACAGCTAAATTGCACAATTTAGATTCTGGGGAATACAAAAATTCAATAATTTGGTCGCACTTTACTTGCAGTCGCCCTTTTTTTGCATTTACAAACAGAATCTAAACATGTATTACACACCAGCAGGATCTGAAGCCCGTTTGTCAGTCAAGACAACTTTAACAACAATATTTTTTTCACTATATTTTCTGTGTATATATATCAATGTCCCTTTATAGATTTATACAAATACATCTTATTAGAATTTATATACTGTTTATGTCTTAAATCAAGGAACTTCGTGAAAATATTTTTTTACAGATTAGAAAATAAATATATAAATACAAAAAAATAAAATAAAAAATAAGATTAACTGTTGAACATTCTTAATCGTCCAGCCTGACAGATTCAACTTTGGAATCTTGCACAGTAATGTAAACCTGCTTTTTACAATAATCTTTTCTAAAAATAGCCTTTTCTGTTCAATATGGATGGTTCTGCAGATTGCAGCTGTGATTTGCAGTTGCAGATGGTGACTGTGTGAGCAATCGGAGCAGATGTACCCCTCGGTGTCAGAAGCAGCCAGCGTGTTGACCTGACCTGGACAAGTGTTTGATTCATCTCCTCTGAACCGGCAGCTTAGCTTGGGTACTGATTACACAACGCACAATGATTTTAATCTTCCTCAGCTCTGCCTGTGTAATGAATCCATGTTGGTTCATCTATAACATCATACTTAAACTTTATGTGTGTCGATGGTTCCCAAACTTTTTCCCAAATCATCAGTTTGAATCCTCATTGGATCCAATAATACACACTAACAAAACACATGACTGATACCTCTGCTGTCAGATCTATCTGTTTTACATCTCATTTTGTTGGAGCCGTTACAATATTCTCTCCTTCATCATTCTGTTCTAATTAAGAAAATTAATTGATTCATTTAGTGTGTATTTGTATAGGGAACAGTATGGAGCATTTAAAAGCTAATTTTCCAGGCTAGTCCCTGCATTTGATACAGACGTTATGCATATTGCTCTAACAACTGGCAAAACCTCCATAACCCAATTTGGTCCCGACAACAAGTTTGGAAACACAGATGTATATGTCTTAAAATGAGTTTCCCAACTCTATAAGAAAATGCATTTGAGTCTTATCGACACTGATTCAATAGCTTTGATTTAGCACTGATCTATCTGCTTCAAGGAGCTCATATACATAATGAAAAAAACATCTTCATGGTCATGTACGCTCCTTCTCTGAGGAGGTTTTTGAGGCTTTTCTTAGATTAATTTTCAGACTATAAAGTCATCAGCATACAGTATAGCTGACTCAAAGAAGAAAAAGTCAGAGATCATTTTAGAAAGACTCCCATGGATGCAAAGTTAGAAATATAGAAACAGAGTTGAAGCCCAGGCCCCTCTGCTGTGCCCCATGAGACCTCACATTAGTAGGTTGAGCAGGTCATACTCAGTGGTGTAGTCAAGGGTATATGGCAGTGTATGGAGAATACCTACTTATTTTTCAGTCAGCATTGGGTATACCCACTTCTGAATCCCCCTAATGCGCACCATTCACTAGTATCTGAGCCACATTGCTCATGTTTTCCCCCAGGATGGTGATGCCATGACCCGCCCTACTCTGCCTCTAATTGGCCAGAACCCGGTGCCATCACTGATTAGATTGGTTAACTTTAGGCATGTGGACTAATGAGCCAATCAGAGGCAGAGTAGGGCCGGTCATGCCGAGGAAAATATTGATACCTCTGGAAATATTGCCACCTCTGGAACCTGACTGGCCACCTCAGGTACCAATGCCACCCCAGGTGATTTACAGGTCACTGCAAGTCTCGTTGAAAGATGCACGATTATTGGAAATGTGAACAAGAAAGGCAGAATATATTGTCATGTCTAGTCAGATTTGTTAATTATGTTAATGTTTAGTGTTTCATGTCTTGTCTTTGGTCTTCAGTGTTTTGTCTTTGTTTATCACTTTAGGTTAGAGTCTTTCACATTTGGTCCTGTCTTGCACTTCCTGTTTGTGCACATCTTTTCCCTCTCGTTTCAGACCCTGGCTTCCTCCCTTTCTGTGTTTTCCCGCCAGTGTGATTGTTAGCCCCACCCCTGATTGTTGTCACCTGTGTTCCCCCTACCTCATGTATAAATAGTCCTGTCTCCCTTTGTCTTGTGCCAGTTTGTCTGATTCTGTCATGGTGTTTCACGTCAAGCTGCCTACCAGGTTTTTCCATGTTTGTCAAGACTTATGTTTCAAGTTTTTCTGTAAATAGTTTTTCATAGAGATTTGTTTGCAGTTATTTATATCCTCCTTGTGAGCACTTTTTGTTAATCACTTTTTTATAATGAAAATACATTTGTTGAAATCTTAAGTTTTTGCGAGTCGTGCATTTGAGTCCTCCATTTCATATGTCAAGGAGTTCTAACATAAATGTCTTTCAAATGAGTGACACATATCGAGAGAACCTACTTTCATGGAGTCCATAATTCTGACATAAGTTTTAAACGGTTTCCAAATGAGTCACTGTTTTAAACTACTGACCATATGACTGCTGGACTATTTTAAAAACAAAACAAAAGCAAAAAAAGGGCAAAAATTGAGAGTATACCCACTTCTCCGAGGAACACTACACCACTGGTCATACTCAAGCTGGAAGGGTGGTAGTTTGATGCCTGACTCCTGTCAAAGTGTCCTTCAGCAAGACGGTGCTTGTGTGGATGGATTTAACACATTGCAAAGCATGTTCAGGCGCTATATAAGTGCAAGTTTATACATATAAAAAAAAAAAAATGTGTCTGTAAATGGTGACACACATGGCTGTTAGAATTACTATTAAATTTATGTTTGTAAATTTAAAACGGAATTTTACAAGTCAAGAAAGCCACAGTTGGCAAAAAAGTTCATAAAATACAGTTTTGTTCTTTTTTTATGTGAAAGGGCTCAGTGGACTGATTCTCCCATGTCACACAATGTACGTCATGAACACCAAAGCGTCACCTCGACACATTTTACCTTGTTCTTTGAGAACAAGTGAAAAAGTGATAAAAGAGATGAACATCAATGTATGCAAGTCTGGTCATGAACAAACTGTGATGAAACAAAGGAAGGTACCATAGGGCACTTCACCTTTCTATAAATATCTGAAGAAGTACAGTCACGGTAAGAAAAATGACTAAAGGGAAAGTCCAATTCTGGGAGACAAATTCATGTAAACGAGCTGTTGATTCTGTCAATATATGATATTCAATCCACCCGGCTCAGGTGTAGTTTATGTGTATTTGTACAGTAAATACTCTTAATCTGCCTTTAGTATTTCTGTGCTCAGTTTGACCAACTTCCAGCTTGATCTCACCATAAAAATGTTTATATGGAGCAATAAATCAGTGGATGAAAACCACACGTTTACGTACATGTTGTGTCCATATATAAGCGCAGGAATCAGTCAAAGTGACAAAGTGACATTAAGTAGGCCGAAGCTTTGAAGGATGGTGGACACTGTGGAATATAAATGCTGTATTTTCTTTTGTTGCTGTCAATTTGTAACTTTCTTATTTCAGCCATTTTCACTTCATTCTGACCAAATCTTTGTCATAACCGAAATGCGATTGATGTGTATTTTTAACACTACTTGCAGTATTCTGTGTCTGTAATTCAATGTTTTGGGAGTGACTGAAAATTGATTTATGCTGTTATTGAGATCAATTGAGGATCTACTGAAACTGTGTTCATACAATACTGGTAAAATATATTATATAAATAAATAAAATTGCAAGATAAAAGGCAAAAAAAATATTCAAGTAAAATTAAAAATGCAGTTCTGAAAAGTGCCAAAATATGCATTTTTCCATGTACCAGCTGAGCAGGTGACTATTTTTTTTTTTTTTATTCATCCTTGTGTTCTGTTTCATACATTTTATTTTTGAGTTATATGACTAAAATTTCCACCCTTGATTCTGATGTGATCTGGAAATATTTGCACCTTTAAGGGCTTTTGATTTTCCTAACATCCCCAAATTTTGCAGGGTTGATGACAGTTAAGAGCATGTGTGACACAAGTGATACGAACCATCGTCTTAAATTGTAAATCTTCCTTTCCAGCTGTCTTACAGTAATAACTGCCTTAGTTCGGATTCACTAATGGCTCAGTCTAATCAGTGCTGCTGGTCTGGATAACACTGTCACACTTACAGAACCACCTTCCCTGAAGATATTTCCAACATATCTGATTAGATGGTTTAATTTAATTAAATAACCAGTTATTATTCACTGTGAGAACTGAAAATGTGTCACAACACATAGTTCACTTCACTTCATTATATTAAATTGTCATTCACTACTTTCAGTTACACTTTTCAGTCTTTTCAACTGTAGTGGCTTTATGTTCTGTTAAAAGAATGTGTAACTAAGCTGTTTGGAAGCTTTTTATTTTTATCTATTTTAGGCTTATTTAATTGCTTGTTGTTCAGGGGTCAAATTAAAGCACCAGTGTCTTCATTACACTTGCAGATTCCCACCAGTTGCCTTGTTCCATCAATAACCGCAGCCACAGTCTGATGACAGCGACACAAAATGCTGTTATGCGATAAGACTTGTTGTGACGTGGCAGTTGTAACGATACCAAATTTCATATCCTTTAAAATCCCACAAACTGTATCCTCTGTACAGAATAAGACAGAGAAATGTGTAATTTAATCTTATTCCCAGGTAATGTCTCCATTTTTATCACCAGACACCAGATATTCCCCTGACTCCTCTGGATGCGGCGTGGCGTCATTAGAGGAATCTCTTACAAATCAGTCCCCTTGTAAATCATCTCATTGTGCTGGGCAATAAAGATTAAGTCCCCCCGCCCCCAGACACTGGAGGAGAGATTATGGGCTTGTTCTTCTGGTCACACAGCTGTGGTCTGTTTGATACTGTGGAAGCTAATCCTGGTTGGAGACGTGGGGATGGACATGGCTCGTGCCACTCGGACTCGCAGGGCGTGGTTGTCCTGCCAGCGGTGCCACCGTTTCCTTACAGCAGAACGAACCTGAAATGTTGACAGTAAATCAAAGAGTTATCGCTTATAAATGCTTCAAAAAGTGCAGTTGAATTGAAAAATAAAAACACAACTATCTTGGTAATAATAATTTTCCGAGACAACATGCAGATTAAAGAAGCCTTTGAGTAATGAAAAACCCATCATCACTATACTCCTATGCCCTGTCCACAATAATACCCAGAATTTGTAGTTTTGTCTATGTTTGGGCATCTTCTCCATTAATAAATGTTATTTTTTTAAAGTTTGCTTTGCATGTGCATCTATGAGGAAAGCAAAAACAAACAGATAAGAAAACAATGACATCACATGTCTATTATTGCTTTGTGTAATGAACATACACCTGAAACATCAAATATAAGTATGCCACTAAGATTATTAGATCAAGATCAGGACTTTTGGTAGGTATGGACTGGACATTTACTGGTATTATGGTTAAATCTACATAACTTAAGTTTATAACATAATTTGGCATTGCTGCAAAGCTTCATGATGGACAGAGATGATTTTGTGAAACAAAGATTGTGTAGACGGAATTATTTTTAAAAATGCGAGGGGAAAATAAGCATTTGAAGAAATACTTGTATGAGTGTGGACAGGGCATTATACCGTATGTCCCAAAAAAAAATTACAATGGGATTTTCTGCATGATAACTTTAAAAAGAGTGAATCAATTAAAATGTAATTTCTGGGTATGAAACTATAACTTATTACCTTCATCTTGCAGAAGACTTACATCTTTTGAAAAAGTGACTGCTTCTTTTTTTTCATTTTCAAGTAACGAAATGAATAATGAATTACATCAAAAAGGAAGCAGATTTCTGAATTTTGCAAATGTTGGTAAGGTGTGAAAATGAATGATTAAAGAAAGATATTAAATAATTAACTCATGGAAGACTGGATTGAGCTCTTCCTCCTTTTTGGCTTTCTGTCAGAGTTTGAATTCATTTGTTAGTTGCCCTGTCAGCTGTGAGCAAAATATTTTCATTCATATGTTCATATGGATGCCAAGAGCATCCAAGTGCCAAACTTGGAAGAAACAAACCCATGACATGCTTTACAAAGATCCACATTTCTCCGTGACCACTGAACCAAATTAAATGGGGTTTTCTGCAAGATATAGGTATATAGGAGATAGCATTTAGATTGTTTAATCATTTTGAAAGTTATCAATGTGGAAAGTCTGATTGCATTTTTTTTTTGGGACATACAGTATAGGACATGCCAAAACTGGTACAAATTGTTGAATATGGGTATGATTTGGAATATTTGTGTTACTTAGAGCAGCGGTTCTCAACTGGTGTGGCTTCAGGACCAACTATCACCCCTCAATGACAGGCCACGACCCAAACTAATAGAAGTTAAACTTCTCAAATTTACTTAATAAAAAAGATGGTGTGTTTTGAACCTGAGATTATACATAATATCACAGTATACCAACACAAAAGACAAATTTAATGACAAGAAAAGCACCCAGAGAGCGCAGACCTCTGCCAAGACAGACCACCCACCCACCCACCCCCGATCACCACAAAAATTTAATCATTTCTTTCTTGTGCCAGTATCAACATTTCCTGAAAATTTCGTGAAAATCCGTCCATAATTTTTTGAGTTATCTTGCTAACAAACAAACATGCAAACAAACAAACAAACAAAGACGCACGCAAACACACAAAGCAAAGTGATCACAATATCTCCTGGCGGAGGTAATAATCAGTGGTGAAGTTCAGCTATTTTCAACTGAGACAGCTGACCAAAGTTAAATACTTTTTTTCTCTGTATCATTTTGAGATTTTAATCCTTGCTTTTATCACAACTCGCTTAGACTACTGCGATGTACTTTATGTTGGGCATGGACAGACGTCACTTGCAGCTGACAGAACTGATCTTTGTAACTAAGAAAAACTGGTTTCTCTTCTGTGTCATAACAAACACAGCAGCTCTACCCTGTCCTTACATGACCTGGACTCCTCCCCTGTAGATCTGACAGTTTACAGGTGGGCGGAGCCAACATGATGTGGATTCAGACGGCAGACAGGAAACACTGGATATGGACAGATCAGAGCTCAAACTGCTTTCACTCAAAGTGAAACTGAACCAGTCGTTGTGACACGAAGCAGAAATGGCGCAGAAAGGAGTTCAGCCGGATCAGGAAACATTTTCCTGTTCAGTCTGTTTGGATCTACTGAAGGATCCGGTGACTATTCCCTGTGGACACAGCTACTGTATGAGCTGTATTAAAAACTACTGGGATGGAGAAGATATGAAGAAGATCCACAGCTGCCCTCAGTGCAGAGGGACCTTCACACCCAGGCCTGTCCTGGAGAAAAACACCATGTTGGCAGTTTTAGTGGAACAGCTGAAGAAGACTGGACTTGAACCTGCTGCTGCTGATCACTGCTACGCTGGAGCTGAAGATGTGGTCTGTGATTTCTGCACTGGGAGGAAACTGAAAGCTGTCAAGTCCTGTCTGGTGTGTTTGGCTTCTTACTGTGACAAACACCTTCAGCCTCATTATAATGTGACTCCGTTAAAGAAACACAAGCTGGTGGATCCGTCAGAGAAGCTCCAGGAGAATGTCTGCTCTCGCCATGATGAGGTGATGAAGATGTTCTGCCGCACTGATGGTCAGTGTATCTGTTATCTGTGCTCTGTGGATGAACATAAAGGCCATGACACAGTCTCAGCTGCAGCAGAAAGGACTGAGAGGCAGACAAAGCTGGAGGTGAGTCGACAGAAAATCCAACAGAGAATCACAGACAAACAGAAAAATGTGAAGGTGCTCCAACAGGAGGTGAAGACCATCAGACGCTCTGCTGATGAAGCAGTGGAGAAGAACGATAAGATCCTCACTGAGCTGATCCGACTGATGGAGGAAAGAAGGCGTGATGTGAAGCAGCAGATCAGATCCAAGGAGGAAACTGAAGTGAGTCGAGTCAAAGAGCTGGAGTTGAAGCTGGAGCAGGAGATCACTGAGCTGAGGAGGAAAGATGCTGAGATGGACAAACTGTCACACACACAAGACCACAACCAGTTTTTACTCCAGTATCCATCAGCGTCCAAACTCAGAGAAGATCCAGACTCATCCAACATCGACATCCGTCCTCGGAGTTACTTTGAGGATGTGACGACAGCTGTGTCAGAGCTCCGAGATAAACTACAGCTCAGTCTGACAGTGGAATGGGCCAACATCTCACTGAGAATCACTGAAACACAGGTTTTACTGATTAAACCTAAACCACAGACCAGAGCAGAATTCTTACAATATTCACATAAAATCACACTGGACCCAAACACAGTGAATGAACATCTGTCACTGTCTGAGGAGAATAAAAGAGTAACACATACTGGTCAAAAACAGTACTATCCTCCTCATCCAGACAGATTCAGCAACTTGTATCAGGTCCTGAGCAGAGAGAGTCTGACTGGTCGATGTTACTGGGAGGTGGAGTGGAGTGGGGAGGGCATTTGGGTCACAGTCGCATATAAGAATATTAAGAGAGAAGGAAACTCTGCTGAATGTGCATTTGGATACAACAACAAATCTTGGGCTTTACGTTGTAACAAAAACCCTGTATTTCGGTACAACGGGGTCGAGTCTCCCGTCTCAGGTCCAGTTTCGTCCAGAATCGGAGTGTACCTGGATCACACAGCAGGTATTCTGTCCTTCTGCAGTGTCTCTCAAACCATGACTCTGATCCACAGAGTCCAGACCACATTCACTAAACCTCTGTACGCTGGAGTTTGGCTTTCGCATTGGAAGGCTGGCGTCACTGCCCACTTTCCTAAACTGTAAACCAGTAAACTCATCGTTGACTTTGATCCAGTTGATCAGATCAGTCTTCATTAATCTGTTTCTAAACCACCTGACAGAAAAACAGATCAGCTTCTTTTTTCATGAACTCACAATACAGATTTGGTCCTAATCAGACTTTTTCCCGAGGATTCTAATAGTCAACTCTATGCGACTATCAACCAGCCAATAGTCTGTTTATAAAACCATCTCTGATGTTCACAGAGCTGTCATTAACTGAGGACGACGCAACAAGACTTTCATCATGTCTGTGTTTTTAAAAAGTAAAACAAAGTGGTGCCGTTTTTCTACTTTGGAGGAGTTTAGTTCAAATCTAGAGTTCTTTTCTGTTTCCTAAAGAAGAAGCATTGACATGGATTTGGAGACAGTGATAGAAGTGGAAATAATGAACAAACTTAGACCGAGGCTGAGTTCATGTATGTAAACCTGTTAATCAGATTTAGTTCATTCTGTACATGTGTAAGAAAAAAAAGAAAATAAATCATAGAAAACTGAAGTGACATAGTTAAACATGAGCTGAAGACGATAAAAGGAAGTTTGATTCTATCACTACTTATGTTCAAACCCCCGAAAGAAATCTAACAATGGACTAAAACATGGAAACATGGTTTTTCGATTATTTCTGAAGTGCATGTAAACGCATCATAGCTGATTATTACATTTATCTGATTACTAACAGTTATTGTTTTTTAATATGGTCGTGTAAACAGGCTGAAAATGTTGGATAATCCAGTTCAATAGATGGATGTCAGCCATCTTAGAAAATGAAGACATTTGTCCTTAAAGCCTGAGGCGTGACTTTGTTAAATAACGTAGAAAATACTGATGTTGTAAATATGAGAAGATTTAATATTAGGAGAATTATCAATCATCACATAATGGGGAAGTTTAAGGAAAAATGTTGATTTGTGCAAAAAAATATGAATAAAAAATAAACAATATTGTCTCTGAGTTCTAAATCTTAAAATAAGTCGTTATTTCCCCACAGACGTTAATGTTCCATCAGATCCACATTTGGACACCATATGGACAAGTACAGTCCAGTGGAGAAGTCCTGGTCCAACATTCTGTTTGTTGGTTTATTTAAGTTCTAATGTCCACACATATACATTTGTGTTTGTATTTAGATCTAATCTGATAAATGTGAAGGATGAACAGCAGGAAAAACTACAGTTTACTGGAAAAAACAGCTTCTATGAACCACAGGGGTCATATTTAGTGTGACCTTTGACCTTAACATGTCTATAACCCTTTGGTTCAGACAATATGAGATTTATGGCATTAATGTACTGATGTTTAATAGAAAACATTGACAAAATGAGCCACTAACTGAAAAAAAAAAAAAATCAACATGAAACAAAAATGAACAAGAAAAAAAACAAGATAAACATAATAATCAGTAAAATGAACAAAAATGACCAAAAACAATCAACAAAATAAACTAAAATGAACAAAAATAAAATTAATCACAAATAAATCAAATAACCAACAAAATGAATAATAATAAAAGAAACCTCAAAATAATCAACAACATGAGTAACAAGAAAAGCACCTGGAGAGCGCAGACCTCCACCTAGACAGATTACAGTCGCCCCCACCACCACCACCACCGCCCTGATCACCACCAAAATTTAGAGGGTGTGTTTTGAACCTGAGATTATACATAATATCACAGTATACCAACACAAAAGACAAATTTAATGACAAGAAAAGCACCCAGAGAGCGCAGACCTCCGCCAAGACAGATCCCCCCACCCGATCACCATAAAAATGTAATCATTTCTTCCTTGTGCCAGTATCAACATTTCCTGAAAATTTCCTGAAAATCCGTCCTTAACTTTTTGAGTTATCTTGCTAACAAACAAATATGTTAACAAACCAACATGCAAACACACAAAGCAAAGCGATCACAAGACAAGCACTCGGAGAGCGCAGACCTCTGCCAAGACAGATCTGCCCCCCCCCCCCCCCCCCCCCCCCAATCACCACCAAAATATTTATCATTTCTTCCCATGTTTATGCATTTTTAAAAAAAAAAAATTCTCTCATTTACTTATAATGGGCGATATTTCAAATGTCTATAAAAACATAAGTTTTGTTTCAATTTACTTCAAACTTGGTACATATATAGAGGCAATTGCTGACATCAGCACACGTACAGACATTATGACATCAGCTGAATCGATGCCAAAATAAGCTACAATATGTGCAAGGGGTGGGGTTTGTTGTGCCTGGCACCACTTATTATTATTATTATTATTATTATTATTATTATTATTATTATTATTATTATTATTATTATAAGATTTCTTTTTTTTTGCTTTGTTAATTTTATTTGTATAATTTAACTGGGTCTATATTGTTTCTATTTTTGGGACTATTGTAATGGATTGGCAGAAGGATACGGTGGGGAGAGAAGGTCATATGACTGGGAAGTTTGAATGTAAGTGAGAGCTGTGGACGGCTAATAAACATTCTTCCTGTGGAGCTATTCCCTCTCTGTGTATTGCTTCTTCATCCACAACCTCCTATTACTGGTTAACACCTAAACTCACAAGTGTTCCATTATTATTATAATAAAAAAACCAAGAGTTGATTTGAAAATGCAAAAAAATAAAAAGAAAATCCAGTCCACTAATGTTGAAGTGAATCATCTTCCAGGAGGATTGAGATGCATTAGAGACCCACTGTATGTAAAACTATCAACTTGAAATGTGCTATAGATTATACATTTCAGATGCAGAACCACAGACCCGAAACTAAATGACAATAAACTGTCTCTCCATCTACACTATGTTTCAGTTTATTAGGGGCTGAGACAAAGCAGCTTAAAAGCTCCTTCATTTTTCCACGTTTACTGACAAACATATAATTCTTCTAATGACATTAATGACTTTTGACCTCCTGGAATGGCAGCAATATGCTCTCACTGTAATTAGCTGAAAATATTTCCATATTTACAGTAAAGACTATAATTAACCCTGTAATACCAAACATATCATATTTGATGCATGAGTTTTGAAGCCCTCTATATGATCAGTGTGATAATTTTTTTTCTTGAAAAACCTGATGTATACAATGAGATACATGTAATACATGGATAATCCACCAGGGGGGAGGAATTGGTTCACCAGGGTCCTTTCCACTGACTCTACAAGACTGTCATTAATGAGGAAGGAGGCAGAACTTTGCCAATTTTGAAAAGGAATTACCAATTTTTTAGACATGTTTGTGTCATGTTATGTTTCTGTTTGTTCAAGATTAATAATATTTGAGCACTGAGACCCGATGTATCTAATATGATACAAAATTACTCATACATGGATACTGATATTTGAAAAAAAAAAAGTTTTTGGTTGTCCAGAAGGATCAGTAAAGGCTCCAGTTTCAAAGAACTGGAATTTTCTGTCAAGGATCTAATGGCTCAAGCTTTACAGGGTTAAAATAATCTGGTCCTACTGATGAAAACTCTTGTGTTAGACTTGTAATTAGGGTTTTTCTTATTTGTGACTTTGCTAGGACTACATATCAGGAAAATGATTGGCAATGTAATTAAATCCATAAAAACTGTACAGTACTTCTGAAAAACCCAAGTGACTCACCTCTCCATTTAGAAAGCAGTAAAACACAGACACAAAGAATCCCTGCAGAATAAGACACATTAACAGGATAATTAGTTAATAAAAAAAAAGACAACTTAATTAGACGTCAGAGAAATCAGCTGAAGCAGGAAGAAATAATGAGTGATCAGGATTTAGTAGCAAATCTATGACTTTGACTGTAAAGACATTGTGGTCCATGTTCACCTCCCACACATCTTTTTCATTTAAGCACAGAAAGATTAAAAAGGGGGTCACAAAGTAGGACTCATGCTCACATGGCCTTGTTTTTTTCTGACAGCTGAATGCACATTAAACAGGAGGGTCATAGGAGCATGTCGGACACTACCTTACATCATTTTTAATTTTCCCCTCTTAAAAAAAGCCTCATATCCTGAAAATACATCTTGCAATAAACAACTCTGAGATGAAAGAAAACCTCATAAATTCAGTATGATGTACAGGGAACAATACCTAAGTGTGTTTCACAAGTTGTCCTGTGTCGTGCTGAATCATTAACCTCATTCTCACCTGAAAAGACTGTAAAAAGGAGTTGAAATAGATGAATACGATTTGCGAGATATCATCCTCCCCCGGATTCACAAAGAAGAGCATGTAGGTGATGCCGAGCAGAGGGAGCAAAACCAGTGTCGCTTTCACAGCTTTTCTGTGAAGACGAGAAAGTTACATCAGGAAGTGCAGACTATAATAAGGACCTACTTGTGGAAAACGTCATGATCCTGTGTCGGTGGAAAAGTGAGATGTTTAAAAAAAAAAAAAAAAATTCACACACCACCTCTTCACTCCTCGCAATATCTGCACATGATTAAGGAGGAAGGAAATTAGCACCTCTTTCTTACTGAAGAATATTAATGTTCTAAGAGATGAGTGGTGAACATCTACTGAAAAATAATAAGCTACTGAGCTGTAGAAAGAAATTAGTTTGATGTTTTTATGCTTTTATCAATAACTTGTGTCTATATATGATGTTGTCCTGTAGTTATTTCATCAAGTCTGCAGTAATTAGAAAGTAATGCAATATAATATAGACATGTCCAGGGTGTACCCCCATAAGTAGGTGGGACAGGCTCCAGCGGCCCCCGCAATGCTAGTGAGGATAAAATGGGTTCAGATGATGAATGAATGAATGAATGAATAATATAATATAATATAATATAATATAATATAATATAATATAATATAATATAATATAATATAATATAATACAGAGGCCAAGAATGGCTGTGGATTTACATATTATTTTATGGTCGTTATCCTGTGATAATGAATTAATTTCTTTTGTTATTTTGTAATAGAGAACCATATACAGAACTCAGATGTGAGCAGGTACCACATCTTCCACATCGCAGCCTTCAAGAGCTGCCGCTTACATGTGCAGAGTAGAACACACATTCAACAACAACTAACCAGTAAGTTACAGTAACTATGAGAAAACTATCTTTGTTATCTAGAGATTACGTATTAATTAACTTTGTTATCTTGAGATAATTAATTAATTTTTTTCACTATCACAAGAAAATGATCTTTGTTATGAATTAATTAATATGTAAATCCATGGCCGTTCTCGGCTTCCGTAAATATAATATAATATAATATAATATAATATAATATAATATAATATAATATAATATAATATAATATACAAAGGTCAAGTGGCCTCTGTGTGTGTACAGGTGTGTGTCCGGGGATACACGCAAAATCCGTACAGAGCTGACTGCTGCAGTTTGGCATACTTATGTATTTTTGGTCAAGGAATAGACTAGCAAAAATGGCAAGTTGACAGGACCAATAATTTGGGAGATATTAGTAATTCTGGAATACAATAGCCTTAAAAATCTTGTTGCTATAGCCAGAACATTTTGGCGGAGACTGCTGGACAAATGCGGTACAACATGCACGAATACACAACAGCATAAAAACTACCACATCTGGAACCTGTGGATCCCCACGGGTCAACACACCAGTATAATATAATATAATATAATATAATATAATATAATATAATATAATATAATATAATATAATAATAAAAATAAACTGTACAAAAATGGTTACATTGCATTTCTCTTGTTTGAAGGCCCAGTGTTGTCTTCCTGTCACTACATTGTGTTTTAAGCTAAGATAAGCTAAGCTAAGCTAAGCTAAGCTAAGATAAGATAAGATAAGATAAGATAAGATAAGATGAGAAATATTTAGAGAAGAAAGAAAAAAACGTATTTATATACATTTTGATTTAAATTTAAATATTAAATACATATTTACATTGTGGTTGGTTAGTCAAGTTTTAAGAAACAGAGCAAATCAAAATTCTTCTTTTTTCATTTCATTTTATTTTTTTTGAGAACAAGAACATTTTGTTGTATTTAAGACTGATATCACCTACATATCATTGCAGAAGTGGAATCTAATCTGAAATTAGAAGAGCTCTATGTAGATCCTAGACCTGCAATTTTTATCCCAACAGTATTTTTTTTTTCTTTTCACCCATGTCCTGCACTCATTTAAATCTGCACGGCTTGTGTCAGCATCTGTCACAGAACAACAGTAAATCCATCTCCAGCCTGAGGAGCTTGAATTGAAGCTGTCTGAGCAGTGAGACTGAAAACACCCTGCACGCCATAAATAATACAGGGAGGAGAAAAACACATTTGACACAGTCGTCAGAGGCACGAAAGTAAACTCGCAATTTTAGAGGCCAAATGTACAATGCAGCAACATAAAACAGGCTTGTACACTCTGTGCTGTCACTCACCCACCGAGCTCTGAAGTTTTCCACCTTTAAAGATTGAAAAGACCTCCTGAACATGAGGAACTGTTCCTAGAGTCTAGACGTCAATTTTAAAGAATCTGACAGGAAATTTTCCCAAAACAGTCACAATCCTCTCAGTATGTGTAAGCTTCTTCAGGCGTCAACTGTCAGGGACTTAATGAATCCACCGAATATGTGAATGCACAGGGATGTTCATGCACCCGATTTGTTTAGAACCACGCAAAAGTAGCATCTGTTAGAAATAAATTTGAAGTGTTAGAGTGATGTATTTTTTTAATTTACATACAATAATTACATTCAAAGGGAAACCCTGAAAGCAACACAGCAATAGCAAAATAAAGGATAATTGATCTGGGTAATTACAGAATGGGAAATAATTTGATTCTATTTCCATTTACATCAAATCCTGTGAGCTCCAAAGATTTTCTCATAGCGAAAATATTTGTATGAAATTAGGCCATAATTTACATGTTGATGCAAATTGTGAAAGATTAAATTAGTCTGCTTCAATCAATTGCTTCTAAAAATGTACATCTGGAGTGAACAAGAAGAAGTCGTGCTAAACTCACCTGTACTGTATCGTTTCGGATGTGGTAGACGCTCTCAGTTTGGTCATGAGGATTCTTACGATGTTGAAGAGAAAAACAAAGTTTATCTGGAAAAACATGAAATCATTAGTTTTCTTTCCCGGTGCAATTTTCCGCAGCAAAGAGGCTCGATCATTAAATGGCAAGTAAGAGGAGCAGAGGGCAACACAAGTCAAAGCCTCCTCTTTTTTACAACAATGGTGTGAAACGGCAGCAGGCAGATCACAACAGGTTGCTGCACTACCACATGCAGCTACATAACCATTAGCACATACATTTGTTATTTTCAGACTTACAGAATGTGGAAAATGCCTTAACCCATCAGTGTGATTAATTCTACCCTTTCACGAGCTGCATGGAAATAACTTCCATTATAAAACCATTTTCCTGTTTGGTGAAGATCAGTATACACCTACAAACAGCACTAGCCATAAATCTTATGAAACTATAAGTCATAAATAATTGAATGTTTTCAACAAATATTAATGGATGTGAATGGACACAGTAATGACTTTTTGTGTTGTTGCTCACCAGAAGCACAAGAATAACAGGACCCTGGTAAATGTAGTCCATATATTTGCCAGGCTCTTTACCAAACCAACATCTGAGCAAAAGAATAAAATAAATTAGGCTTCAAAAAAAGGTATAATTAAGAGACAGACAATACATACAAATTGAAAAACATGAACTGAGTACTTACTGTTCATTTTCATAATATAATTTCCCAATAGCCCACGCTACAATTATAGGGCATGGAATACCTGGAAATGAAAAACAACACAAGAATATATTTAACCCATAAAGACCCAAACAGCCACTGGTGACCAAAACCATCTACTGATCTATAATGTTTAATACTTGTTGACTCCCTAGTCCTATCAATACATGTTAGTAACTGGTTTAACCCGTAAAGACCCAGTGCGACTTCTGCGGCACTTTTTCTCTCTATTTAACCTTTCTTAAGTGATTTATCACCATTTATTATAATATTATCCTCTGTATTTTGCATTTATTAAATTAAAATTAGGTATTTTCCCATGTTTAATTCACTGATCATGTAGATTTCATAAAAGCTCAGATTAAAGTTTATTGTCATAATATCAAAAACAAAGAAAACTGAAGAAAAAGTGACTTTTTCACTTAAATTTCTCATTAAATGAACATAAACCCAGTGTCTCCATCCACTGTCATTGATCCAACTCCATGGGTTTTACTGGTGAATCAATGCTGTAGAAGATGACAGTGTTTCCACGGTCATCCTACGGAGCCTCTGAATATCCAAATGGGTCATATCTGATGACCATGAAAAATGACAAACTGTATTTTACACCAATTATTTACATGGATTGATAGGATTAGTGGATCAGAAATTATTCAACATTTTATATTGGTAGATGGTTTTGGTTGTCAGTGGTTGTTTGGGGTCTTTATGGGTTAAAATACAGTTGATCATTTTTCATGGTCATCAGATATGACCTATTTGGACGTTCAGAGGCTCCATAGTGACCATGGAAACACCATCATCTTCTACAACAATGATTAATCTGTAAAACCCATGGAGTTGGATCAATAACAGTGGATGGAGACATTTGTTTTATGTTTAGTTAATAATATATTTTGTTGAAATAGTCACTTTTTCTACATTTTTTTTTTCTGTTTCTGATATAACAATCAAGTTGAATCTGAATTTTTATGAACATCTACATGGTCAGTGAATTAAATACGGGAAAATATCTGATTTTCACTGAAAAAAATACAACATACAGCGGATGATTTTATAATAAATGGTAATAAATCACTTAAGAAAGGTTAAATAGAGGACAAAATTCATTTGGGAACTGACACAAAAGTAACACTGGATGTTTTATAGGTTAATGCACATCAATACAAAAGTCTTTCACACATTTCAGCAGGAATTAAATATTTCTAAGAGTTTATAGATATGCCTTAAACTCAGATAGATTCTTAATCTCACTGGACTCTGTTGCATTAAACAACACCTTTCTGAGATCAAACCTTTCTGAAGTTAGCCACATAAAAAATATCTCAGTATATTGCCCTCTTTTTATGTTTGCAGTAAAATATTTACTCCATATTCCTTTGACATATGGTTTTATTATTAAAGTCAATGTTTTAGCATTAATTTTACCATTGCTTTGGGAATATGCATGCATCTGAGTTCTGTTTGCTGCTCCCTGCTGCATGTTAAGTAGTATTTAAATGGAATATATATGTATATTACAAAAAGTAAAACCTCTTAGAGTATTTCACTTCTATTCCAAAGCATTTGCAAGTCAGTTCAGGTAAAGTCTGCTCCCCTGTAGGTTTTTTGTTGTCTGCCAGTGAGCCATCAAGCTAATTGAAGCAAAACATCTTCTACCTTATTACCATAAAAGAGTGTACAGTCCAGATTTCCTTAAATAAAGACATAGACAGCTCTTTAACCCATAAAGACCAGTGGCGATTTCTCATAGACTGCAAGGGAAGCCCGGCTTCCCCTAAAATTATGAAAATTTAATGGTTAAATATGTACAGTTGTGTTGACATTTCATTGACTACAAATATGTTAGAACACGTTCATCTCAAAGACGAGTTTGTTCAGAATCAGCTTTATCACAAATCAACAGACGTGACGTTGTTCACTTCTCATACATTCCCGTTGCGCTGTTTTCTCATTCGATCTCTGCTCAGTGCATTTGTCCGTAGACGCCGGGCGTCTCTGGGCTTCAATGGGACTGAATGGAACAGTTTTTTTCATTGCCTCAAAACTGGATGGTAATTGGATAAATGCCACGATGTTGTCCCGCCCCCGGACGCCGGGCGTCTCTGGGGGTGAATGGAGCTGTGGGTGGAGCTCGGCTGGGCTGGATGCCAGAATCCCACATGCTGATTGGAGGATCAGTCAACAGGCTGAATCCCGTTTGATTGACAGCTAGTTTGAGATATACTCCTTCACTGACAGTTCAGTTTAATACCGCCGCGCATTCTGCTGTGAAACCAAGAGAGAAACCACTACGAAATTACTCGTTCATTTCTTGCACTGTAAATAAAACACACTTATTGTACTTCCTTGTTTCAATTTAACATAATTTCAGCGTTTTCTTGTTTCTGTTACATAATTTAATCATTTCTTGTTCGAGTTTAATATCGTTTTGTAGATAGTTAAATCAATCAAACTGTCGGCTAGGTCGCAGTGAAAGGAGCATCTCTTGTTTAAAAAGGCTGAAGTCTTACACCCACAACACAATGGGCCAAGGCAATCTAAGCAGCCCAGCTCTGATGGACACTGAGAGGACACTGGTCCAGTCCCTGGAAAAGACGCCTACTTGGTACGATAAGGTCACTGAGCATTTTCTTAAAAAAGAGCGGAGGGTCGAATGTATGTTTAAATAACTTGACTTTTTTTTTTTTTTTTTGATGTAAGCCAACAATGAGCTTCCCCTGTCTGAAAGACGAGCAGCCGCCACTGATAAAGACCCAAGTATCCACCAGTGACCAAAAGCAGCCCTTCCTCAACAAGTGGTAGAAAATAGGAGTCCATGACCATGCTAACTATAAGAATAAGTTTTCCTGACAACTGATTGTGAAGTTTTTAGTTCCACTAAAATGCACAGCTCTGGGAAGAATAAGGAGACACTCTTAATTTCCAGACCTGAACCACAGTGGTTCAGTTTGGGAATGCA
Source organism: Sphaeramia orbicularis (assembly GCF_902148855.1). Lineage (NCBI taxonomy): Eukaryota > Metazoa > Chordata > Actinopteri > Kurtiformes > Apogonidae > Sphaeramia > Sphaeramia orbicularis. Next base: position 28,184,197 of record NC_043973.1, read on the forward strand.
GTTAACCCATAAACACACAAACATCCACCAGTTACCAAAAGCATCCACTGATATAAACTGTTTATTACCTGCTGATCCACTAATCCTATCAATCCATGTCAATAATTGGTGTAAAATACAGTTTGTCATCTTCTCATGGTCATCAGATATGACCCATTTGAACGTTCAGAGGCTTCGTAGTGAACGTGGAAACACCATCATCTTCTACAACACTGATTCACCAGTCAAACCCATGGAGTTGGATCAATGACAGTGGATGGAGACACTTGTTTTAACATTCTGTTATTGATATTGCTAAAAAAAAAAGTCACTTTTCTTCAGTGTTTTCTGTTTCTGATATAATAACCTTTGAATTTACTCTAGGTTTTCCTGAACATCTACGTGATGAGAGAATTAAATATAGGAAAGTACATGATTTACGCTGAAAAAATGCAAAATACAGATGATAATATTATAATAAACAGTGAAAAATCACTTTAAAAAAGTTACACATAGAGAAAATTTCATTTGGGAACTGCCACTAAAGTAGATCTGGGTCTTTATGGGTAAAATATGGACACATTTAGGAGGAAGCCAAATACAGTGCATTCTTTTTAAAGGTGAAATAATAAATGGTATTACTTGTAAGGGAGATGAAAATACACAGCACCAACTGTAGCCCACTTCTATCAGCTTCTATCAGGCCTCTGGTGGAGGACAGATATAATCTGCCCCACTTCCATCAGATCATAATGAATTATAATTAACAATGTCTGAAGACTAATATGAGAGACACACTGTGAAATCTTTCATGACTGGTGTTTCCTGACAGCAGAACAAAAGGATTGTCATGGATAATTTCTCTTCTCTGTAATATTTTTTGTTCAAGTTTATAATGTGTTATGCATGTTAATTGTGATGCTGCTGTGATGTGAACACCTCCACTGGAGATCAAAAACTCACATTGTCCAATGAAAAAAAGAGATACTGTTAGAGACCAACTGGTTAAAACAGATTTACACTTTTTTATACTTTTTAAACTGAGTAAATTTCTTTGAGTGCGTTTAAGTCCAAACTGAGAGTTTTTGAAGCTGACTCCACATCTTGCACTTCATTTTCTTTTCCAGACCATGAAAAGACGACAAACTGTATTTTACACCAATTATTTACATGAATTGATTAGTGGATTAGTGGATCAGAAATTATTTATATAACATTTTATATTGGCAACCAAATCCATCTAGGTTTTGGTTGACAGTTTTTGTTTGTGTCTTTATGGGTTAAAATACAGTTTGTCAACTTTTCATGGTCATCAGATATGACCCATTTGGACGTTCAGAGGCTCCGTAGTGAATGTGGAAACACTGTCATCATCTACAACATTGATTCACCAGTAAAACCCATAGAGTTGGATCAATGACAGAGGATGGAGACATTTGGTTTATGTTTAGTTGATGATATATTTTGTTGAAAAAGTCACTTTTTCAGTTTTTTCAGTTTCTGATATTATAACAAGTTTAATTTGAACTTTTATGAACACCTACATGGTCAGTGAATTAAATATGGGAAAATACCTGAATTTACACCAGTTATTTACATGAACTGATAGGATTAATGGATCAACAGGTATTAAACATTTTATATCAGTGAATGATTTCAGTCACGGATGGATGTTTGGGTTTTTATGGGTTAATCTGCTTGTAAATGTTAGTTTTAATAACTATTTATTGTCAAATGTGTCTGTTCTATGTATTTTAACTGTGTAATCTTGTAACTGTGTGTTGTATTTGCTGCTGCCTAGCCTGGCCAGGACTCCCTTGTCAAAGAGGTTCTTAATCTTAATGGGATTTTTCCCAGTTAAATAAAGGTTTAAATAAAAATAAAAACATATTTCAAGTGCTAATAGTTACTGTAGTCAGCCTTTCTCAATAGGACGCTCTGCAGATCATCATCGTGTAAAAAACAGTTCCGAAAACAGCTCCATATTTTAATCTCATCAGATCGTTCATATTAGATTGATATGTGTGATATCTCCCTGTGGTCATTTTTATTTTCAATCTAACAGTAGTTTTCCAGTCACATCATCATCATGTCATTACCGATCATACTGGATGCCATCTAATCATCTGCTGCTATTTATTTTTCATTTCATTATTTTTCAGTCCACAAAGCTCTGCTGAGTCACTTTAATATGACCTAAATACAGCAAAGTATCTGTTTTTTTCCTTCTAAGGAGAACACACAATGTCCTATACACAAAAAGAAAGAATGAAAACATCCGATTATCTTACGTAGCCACAACAAGATGTTCCGCATGTGCATTCTAGTGCCTCGAGTGACACTGGTAACATGGTTGTACAACTTACAGTGTGTTTTCCCTACTAGAAAAACTCAAGGGGAGCGTAGATAATTTATGTGGTCAAGATGGGGCAGCTGCGACATGTGCAAAATTCATCCTGTTGCTGGAAAGTCAAGCACAAAAAATGACATTTCACACACTTCAGTGCCACTCTCTTCTCTTGTGAAATCGAGGCCTTATCTTAAGCCTGAAGCACTGAAACATCTTCCCTCTGCTTCACCGCTAACCAGACCTCAGTTAAGTGTTCTGATCCCACCAAAGGTTGAGTCTGAATTGGATGAAACATGTTATAGAACGATCTAACTGAGCACCTATCATGCATCAGTAAAACGATTACACCAAAATAATCAAACCCACAGTTAATCCCAGGAAAGATTTAGACAGTAAAGCACCATACAAGCATAATTAAACTGGGATAATTAGGTTTTACAGCTTGGCCACCTACGACGAAAACAAGGAAAACACTCAAATTGAAACCACACTTTCTGCACATGTTTCGCATAAAGAAAAGTAAACACTTTAACTACTGTTTGCTTTCCACTTTAGGCCCTATTTAGACTTTACAGTAACATATGTCCTGACCCCTCCCCTCTGCTTGGATCTGACTTATCTATGCCTTAAATGAGTGGTTAAAAAATCAAAATAGAGTGGTTCTCAAACTTTTTACAGTGGAGTAAGATAAGATAAGATAAGATAAGATAAGATAAGATAAGATAAGATAAGATAAGATAAGATAAGATAAGATAAGCCTTTATTAATCCCACAAGGGGAAATTCCAGGTGTTCAGCAGCAAAAGTACAAGCACACAAGAGCAAAGAAGTGCAAAATCAAAACAAACACAATCAAGAAGCTATATACACTATTTACAGCTGTGCACATGCTAATCATGCCACAGATTTATTGCACTGTTAACTGTACTGTTTATTGTATGGTTATTGCACAGAATTTTTGGAGCAGTACCCCCTGAAATATATTTTTTTAGCCAAATACCCCCAACTCTCGCTTCAGCATTTTTTGATTGAAAAAAAAATGGAACAAAATTTGTTCCTGTGCCAAAAGTGTCTGTTTTTATTTTCAAAACTTTGTAAACAAGCAACATATATTTAACTGTAATATATTAAAAATGACAATTCTTTATAAGTAATTTTTGTGTGCAAAATATAAACTGAAAAGTGCCCTTTGTCATTGATAGGAAAAATAAATGAATTTGTTATTAATGATTCAATTAACCTTTCATCAACCAAAAAATAATTATTTAATTACTCAAATAAACTCATCTTGAAAAATATAAAATAAAAATTTTAAATTTAAAAAAAGTTTTGAAAAATATTGACATGTAATAAGGTCAAGAGTGTCGGTTTTATTATATGAATGTATTTATTGTGTTTTATATTTCAGCATTAATTCTCATTCATTATTTTATTATTATTCAGTACATGATGGCTTATTTAATGTATTTTTCCCAAAAAATTTCAACTACCCCTGGGGTTACATGTACCCCCATTTGAGAAAGTCTGGCCTAAAAGATGGTGTATGTGTTTATGTTTTGTACAGATTGGCTATCAAAAGTTCCTCTGCAAATTTAATGAACTGCACTGTCTAAAAGTGACAAGCTCCAGCTTTTAAAATGGATTTTTTTCCTCCTTTATTGACCAAATGATGTGATGCGTGAATCAATCAATGCACCTTAAGTAAACATGTGATTACTTTGACTTTGTCATTTGTGGTTTATAAGCTCTTGTGTATTTAGTGATGAATGGATCTCTACAGCTGCAGTGGACAAAACTACCATTACTATCTTCTAGTAAAATGTATAAGTCTTCTGCATCCTCTCCTTGCTTGTATTTGAAGGCTGTAAATCTACCCAATTGTATGCTGAGATTAGCATTTCAGATTTTGGTTGAACCTTCAATCCAAACAGGTGGCTCAACGTGGAAGCTTGGGAAAGTGGCTTCATTTTTCTAGAATGACTAGAAATTACAGCAGTTCATCCATATTTATGTTTGTGTCTCCCTCCAATATGTCATGTAAGATTTAATGCCAACTGAAAGATTTGGCGAAATATAGAGATGCAGAGAGAGACGGTGAGCGGCGGTGAGTTTGTGTTCATTAATACCAGCTTTTTACAGACGTTAACTGCACCAACATTCCTTCAATGAGAGTGGAGAGGTGGATCTGTGTGTGTAAATCAACTTTTGCAAAAGATGACCAACTACGTTTGAATTAACTAATTTGACTACAGTAACTGACATCTGCCCAAATAGAACCTCAGCTGAGTGAAGACAGAAAAATAAAGGAGGAAGCATTTAAGAATGAGTTAGATGGATGAGAAGATAAAATGCCTTAACTCCAAGAGCCAAGTACAAAAACAGATGTCAAATATTTACGTATTCTTCACTCAAATGAAGAACAGATACTTAAGTAAAAAAAAATGTCTTTACTCAGGTTAAATTGAAAAATACAGGATTTTTGACCGTAAAACTGCGGAATTTGATGTAACATTAACATAACAGAAAGACTAGTAAACAGTTTTAACAGCTTTGTCTTGTTTCTTCACATTATGTTTTTTATGTGTTTTTATTTTGTTGTTGTAGTTGGTTAAATGCTGGCCAGGAGTGACTAATCAGGAGATTCTGGAGGATTTCTGATGGGCTCATGTCAATCTTGAGTTTGGGCCAGTTGGATGGAAAAAATAATTTAGACACTTATCTGTCACTTATCTAATCTTCCTCATGCATTCATTCTCCATTCATCTGACAGCACAGCCCCTACATCACAGTATATTATACGGGTTCTACCATCTGAGGGAATTCTTCCCTCCCAAATGTTTAAGTTGGTTGGGCCCACGAGTCATCTTTTCTGGAGCAGTAAAATTAAATATAGCAACAGAATAGCACAAAATGTTAGTTGGTGGTGATGGAGGGCAGGAAGAGGCCAGGTGGAAAAGAGAAACTACTGAAGAGTTTAGTGTAAACCAAGCAACAGCGGATTTACCTCCAGCCGCCCTAGTGCTGCACCCCCCTGTTTGAAAATCTGCTGCTCTGACCAGGAATCAGTCTCCAGTCTTCCACATTGCAGTCCAAACCTCTATCAGCTAAATCTCCGTTAACTGCAATCAGATTGTCTTTGTACTTTTTGGGATGTGAGGCTTATATCTAAGTTTCAGGGTTAATTACCTCTGCCAAGGAGGTTATGTTTTTGTTGGCATTGGTTTGTCTGTCTGTCTGTCTGTCTGTCTGTTATGTTAAGTTATGGACGGATTTGGATGAAAATTTTAGGAAACGTTGATACTGGCACAAGCAACAAATGATTACATTTTGGTGGTGATCGGGGGTGGGGGGGCACTGATCTGCCTTGGCGGAGGTCTGCGCTCTATGAGTGCTTTTCTAGAAAAGAGAGCACAGACCTCCGCCAAGGCAGATCAGTGCCCCCCCACCCCCGATCACCACCTAAATGTAATCATTTGTTGCTTGTGCCAGTATCAACGTTTCCTGAAATTTTCATCCAAATCCGTTCATAAGTTTTTGAGTTGTCTTGCACACGGACAGACAGACAGACAGACACTGGGGGGGGGGGGGGGGGCACTCGTCTGCCTTGGCGGAGGTCTGCGCTCTCTGAGTGCTTCTAGATAAGATTAAAATGTGTATTGTCTTGTGAAATATGACTGTAATGCACTGTATGTTCTGTAAACAAAGTAAGCCGTCCAGCTGAGCAGGAATATGACATTCTGGAGAAGGATATCATATATGTATGCATATATAGCCCCCTCCCATTCTTTTATTCTGGATCTGCCATTACCTAACAATACAGCACCTCTCTGTTGAGAAGGAAAATGCAATTCTTATTTTAAATTATTTTAATTTCAACTTTTTGCTCCTGTAAAAAGGTAAATACATTTTTATCTTTATCATATTTTTTTACCTAATAAATCTTCATCTGATTTAAATTTGAATTAAACATATTGTTAAAGTAAAGTGTCCTCTGTTAACTTACCAACATATACCTGAACTTATATCAAATAAAAAGCCATTGTAAGAGCTAGCTGCTGTTTAATTTATTCAAATTCCTCCTCCATGGAAAAGTGGGTCGATTTGGGCATGAAACTCCTGGGCTGAAAAAGGGGCCCTGGTAAAATGCATTGATGAATACAACCAGGTATTTTCTTTTTTATGGGTTATTTTCACATGCAACGATTTCAATGTAAATAAATCAGACAATTACGCACATAAAAATGTTTCTTCTTCTTGCTTCTTGTGTTATCACTCCAGGCAATAATGAAAAAAATAAAATAAAATGGAGAATCCAATAACTGAACATGTAAGGAATGAAGAATACTGATTAATTGTGCTAAAATGTAAGGAGGAAAAAAAAAAAAGTCATAAAAATAAGTATTAAGTGTAGATACTTTAAAACTGGATTTAAACATAATAAAGAATCTGTAGTTCCCAGCTCTGAGAATAAAAACTAAATGGATTCAAATGGTATATTTCACTTTGCTTCAGTATTAGTGACTGAAGGCAAAAAAAACTATTAGTTTTTTTTCTCTCTCGCTTTTCAGGAGCTTATCTTCAAAGTAGAGGAACATGACGCCTGCAGAAGGAGAGAGAGGGAGCAGCAGGTTGAAAATTGAGTTCTGAAGGAGTAAATTGGCCTTCTTGAGGACTGGAGGAGCAAGGACAGCAGGCTCTGGGAGGAGCTAAAGGAGAAGGAGGCTCTTCTGGAAAAAGCCTTTACAAAAGGGAGCGTTGTTCTGCTGCCTACACTGAGGATCTTCCCCCACTGGCCACAATGGAGGAGGAATTAACAAGACAGGATCAGCAGTGGATAACCTAGTATGAGGCCTTAAGCAGGAGATGGCACTGAAGGAGCAACAGTGGCTGCTGAAGATAAGCCACATGGATGTTGACATAAAACTCCTTATCCTGAAGAACCTGGTGTATTACCTCACCTGATCGTTTCCCTCACAGTAAGGACTTAATGGATTCAGTCTGCGTGTCTCAGAATGTTTCAACATCTATGTTTGGATGTGAAACAAACAATAAACTTTTCAGGAGCTCATCAGAGGAAAGGAGGAGATGTCAGAGGAGAAGTGGGTATGACCAAAAAGAGGATGAGGAAACAGGTGGATGAGACAGCAAAAGGAGGAGAAATGAAGGAGCAGAGATGAAGCAAATAGAGGAGGAGAAATAAGAAGAATAGGAGGAAAAAGAAAGTTAAAGGTGGCTGATAATACTGGAAATCCTGACCCCTCCTTTCTTCTTCTGCACCTTTAACCTCTACATTACTACTTTGTCTTTTTTTCCCCTGTCTCCCAGTTGGGGATATGTTTTTCTGAATATGTGCATAAAGCAATACAATATATCCTCCTGAGACCTAGCAATGCATTTTTGTCCTCTGTAGGGGATAAGAGTTTCACAGCTTTACTTAGAAAAAAAATCCTGTCCACTGAAAAGGACATTCCATAAAAAAATAGAATAAAAATAAAAATTGTATCTGAAAAACTGTTGCATTTTGCTTTTTTACAATCAAGCCAATTATTTAATATAAAAAGGCCAAAACATTTACTTTCTAGGAGAATACTACTTCATGGATTTTAACAAGCAGATAAAATAAAATAGCATGTATGACATCTTAAACTGGATTTATGGTTGTACAGATGTCATGCGTCACTGCCTAGGCTGTCATTTTGGACAGCACCGCATTGGCCCACACCATACACTGTAAAAAAAAAAATCTGTAATTTAACAGAATTTTCACTGTTTATTTTACAGATTTTTCCTGTATTTTTAAGATACAGGAAAATATCAATGAAACGACAAAAGCAGACTGTGATTTTAAACATCATATGTAAAATAACATAAAAAAAAACTGCAACTGTGAATAACCATAAAATTTCTATTTTTTAAAAGAATTTTTTTCTTTTTTCACAGAAAAATACAGTTCAAATACATTTGCAAATGTATCATAATTTCACAAACATTTCTTTTGTATTTAAGAGATTAAACTGTTAATTTAAAGCTTAATACTGCAAAATAATTGACATCTTGTGTAATTACAACAAAAAGATTGAATAAATGTATTTTTGTGAATGTATAACATGTATAAGCACTGATAAACTGTCAAAATACAGTTTTTATCAATGGATTGTACAACTTAGTCTCATTGAAAAACATTTATATATATATATATATATATATATATAGGTAATTTGATTGTTTTAATACATATAAATATTCTTTATTAAACATTAAAAAGTAAAAAAATATGCAAAATCTCATGTAAAGTTAGGGCAAAAAAATGTATTTTAATTATGGAAAATTACCGTATTTTTATGAGATGGTTATTTTCCATTATTTTACAATATTTTTTTGGCATCCCTGCTGCCGGAATATTACTGTATTTTTACTTTTTTTTTTTTTTTTTTTACAGCGTAGGCTACACAGCCTTGACGTGCACCTCTTCCAGACTGTAACTAGGCAGCACGGCAACACAGAGACACTGCCTCCTGGTTGGCCAATTTATGATCATGTGACATCAGGATAAATATTGTGGTGTTCTGCTGTATATAGTTCAATTGTTTTTGTTCATTACTTATTTCACTTTTGTTCTTGTCTGTTACTTTTTGCTCCTGAAAAATCTGTGTGGTTATTCACATTAATAAACCCACATAATTTAACAAAATCAGTAATTATTAGATTTTGGTATTCTTCGTCGGTTAACCTATTTTTGTTCAGAGGTTGGATAGCACATTTCTTATGCTGCCTCCTTCTCTGTCACTTCCGCTGTAATACTTCTAAAAGAACAATGATATCTTCATCGACTTCTAGGAGCTTGCGTTGTTCTAAAACAGGAAATGCCTGCTAGAAGATATCGAAACCATGGAAACAACTCCGCCCAGTGGAGTTTCACCTTTATAACCAGCCGATACTAGCACTACTGCCACCTTCCGATTTGGAGGAGAAACTACAACACTTTCTCAAAACGACACCGCTACAGTACACTTGAGTGCTAGAGCCCATAATGCTATCATCTAGGGGTGTGTATTGGCAAGAATCTGGTGATACGATACAAATCATGATGCTGGGATCACAATACGATGTATCACGATATATCATGATACTGTTAAAAAGGCAATTTTTTGTTTGTTTCCTTTTTTAAAATGACTATTTCCTGGAAGAATTGATTTACACAAGAAATATGCACAAATACAAAACACATTTTTATTTGATCACAAAAGGATCTAATGCAATATCACAAAATGTTCATATTCTATCAGTTCATAACTAACAAACAAATGTGTAATCGCAACAAAGGAACTAACATTATTTAATAAAACAGTGTTAAATAATAATAAATAAGATATAAACAATAAAGAAAAAAAAAAAAAAAATGAACCTTCACCATACCTGCATTTGAAAAAATACCTAAAAATATCAATACAGTATATTTTAACCCTCCGGTATCCCATCCAGAAAGGCCCTTACTAAGCACCAAGTGCGCCTTTTTCGCACACTTGTGGAATAATGTCAAAAAAATTTTCATACAGTTTGTTTTTAATTCTTTTACACTTTTTCTATTTCATCAACATGAGCCATAAATACAAATACCAAATACTCAATAATTGTCACATTTTTAAACCCTTTAAATTATGTGTTTGTAATGTAAACAAACCATTTTTTTGGATGCAAAAAACAAAACAAAAAAAATTTTTCAATATACTACAGAAAAAGTGGATCACATATTATTTGATTTTTGCAGCCTGGCATATGTCAATGATTAACTCCAACATTGGTTAATTTGCATGATTATTTTTAGCGCTTGGTCAAATGTTCAAAAATACTAGCATCTGTCACCAAGTGTGCGTAAAATGCACACCTATAAATCAAACTATTAAATATTATATATTGATTTATTTTTCTACTCTAATTTGATTTTATTTTTGTAAATCAAGGTTAGCCCTAATCATACATATCAAATGGAAGAAATAGTGCGTTTTAGGCACACTTGGGAGACAGATGCTAGTCTTGTAATTTTCTTTTGTTTACAATGTGCACATTTTAGTTGGTGGCCAGAATTTTAAAGATCATGCAAAAATGAACAACTTTTGAATTCTAACCTTATTTAAATTGTGAAAAATAATATGAAGGTTTTTAAAACGAAGTGCAAAGTGTGCCTAAAAGGCGCATCCGGATACTGGAGGGTTAATATCGATACAGTATTGTGAAATGAAATATCGCGATATATTGTAGAACTGATATTTTCTAACACCCCTACTATCCTCAGATATGGCATACCTACGTGATGAAGAGCTACTTGCGAACATAAATCCAGCTTTAACGTGATCAACAACTCCTGAAAATGCAGTAAATATACCCACGCAAACAGTATTTTTGAAGAGAAATGATATTACGTCTTCGTCAAAAAAGTATGAGTAAAACAGCAGCAGTTCAAGGTCAGTGTGAGGCTGTAGTCACAGAGAGAACTGCATGAACAGATTATGATGGAAGGATTACGGACACATCCAGTTGAACTTAATGGTTCATGTTAGTATTCAGCATGGTCTTTAATCATTTAGGTCAGTGCTCATTTCTATATGCCCATGACATTGTGTGTAGTATATGAAAATGGAAAGAAAAAAAAAAAAACAGAGCCAAATAGAAAGAATACTCACACCAACCGATGAAAAGAAAGACCCACTTTCGAAGCTTATCAGTGGAGTACGTCATTACAATGGCAGTGTGGAGGTAACACCCTTCAACAAACATCCAGAAAAAGTTGGTCACCACAAAGTAGTTGTATATTGTTGTGATTAATCGACACCATGGCTGAAAAAGAAAAGACAGGGAGTCAAATTCACAAAGTAGAAGAAAATAATTATGTAATAAAAGAATTACACATGTGACATTACGCTGTTACCTCATTGCTCTCGTGAATATTGTGGTCAATAAGCTGAAGCAAAAACCACATAACGTTTCTTAGTATGAAAGTGGTGATCAAGTTCCAGTGGATGATGTTTCGAAGGCATCGTATGCTCCTAAAATAGGCGGTAAAGAGCTTTTATTACACATATCATCATATCATATCATATCGAACATACAGGATTTAGAGTGTGTAACGTGAAAAGACTGCTATTGAATTGATGTCAGCATGTTTTAAAGCAGTGGTTCTCAACTGGTCTGGGTTCAGGACCCACTATCACCCATAAATGACAAGACGTGACCCAAATTGATAAAAGTTAAACTTCTCAAATTTATTTAATGAAAAAACGGTGTGTTTTGAACCTGAGATAATACAGAATATCACAGTATGAAAACACAAGAGACAAGTATAATGATAAACCAAACTGACCAGCAGATGTTAAAGGTGTTCTAAAAGCATATGATGAAATAATTCTACTTATGCATTTTGGATTTGTTTTATTTTCATTGACTATCATGTAAACTGTTTACTGTAACAGTTGTAATAGCTGTAAGATGTGAGCAGATGTTTCAAGAAAGGGGCAGGTGTTATAAGTTTTCTTCATCCTGCTCCTTTCCAATCATTTAGATTAGAATGAATAAATAAATGAAATGAAAAGAAATGAAAGAGGAAAACACTAAATTAGGCACAATTTAACCAAAACCATAAAGTATACTCAGTTAAAAATTAAAAGTGCATTTAGTCACTTATTCAAGCACTAATCAAAGCTGACAATCAGAACATTACATAACAGCCCATTTTAACAGATTCAGTAGTTGCTTAAAATTGCGCATAAAAATTTACCTAATGGAAAAACAACAATTTCACCTAAACTCTTTTCTTTTTTTGATAAAAAAGTTTTTGCACTGGCAAGAGGTGGTTTTCCAGGCATGTTACAATAGGTATATCACACAAAACTGCAATGAAAAGACCTTTTTCTGCAACTAGAGTCGCGTGAATTTAAAAAAAAAAAAAAAAAAAGGATGTTGACGGACGTTACAACAAGCGAAGTTGAAGAATTTTAAAAGAAACATGATGCTGTATGTGTGGACACACCAGAAAACCAAATCATTTTTTAAATTTAGTACGGGATAGAGGGGTAATATATAGTAATAATGGATATATCTGTAAACCAACATGACATTTACGTTCGTCGCCATGTTTATGGAGTGACTTCTTGTGTCATTTGCGAAAATAAATTAAAAAATCATTGCATTTGTGATTTAATGGAAAAACCAACATTTTGACATTTAGTAAATATGAAATAAAAAATAAATAAGTTTTGTGCAAATGTCCAATGGAAAAGCAACTAGTGTTTTCATGCTAAATGAATTTAATTACTGTAATAAAGTGCAACTAGTGTTTCTTAATATTATTTTTTGCCACCCAGGCAAAGGCCCACAACCCAAAAGAGAGAATCAGCTGAGAATCACGGCTTTAAAGAGTGAGTTTCATTTTGACAAGTGTTTGTAACCAAAGCTTCAGATTCACACGTTGGTGAAAATGTGTCCAGGGATTTTTTTTTTTTTTTTTTTTTTTTTTTTTTTTACCTCACCAAAGATAAACTTCTGTGGGGAAAAAAAAGAGTAAGTGGATGTACCTTTTGGGGTCTATAGGGGACTATTGATTATCTTGGTTTTATCTACACAAATCAATATGTACTTTCAGGAACCAACAGAAATCAAACTCCATATCGCTCTGCACAGCTGAGGCTGTTTGGTATCTGCTTTGTGTTTTGTGTTTGTGTGTAAACCTGAACACAAAGAGAGGCATGTCGGCTTTGGAGGAAAGACGTGTTATGAAATGCAGAATGTCTGTCCATTGTTCTGGCAGAGCCCAGATGCACAGATCTATTCATTTGACATAAACGACTTAATGATAAGCAGTCTGGGGATATTACGCACATTTCCTTGAGTGTAGGTCTCAAGAACACAGGACACATTTATATGGGCGCTATTTCTGTACTTGCCTTAAGCATAAGAAGAGAATGAAGGCCACGACTAGAGCTCCCACAGAGATACAGTGGCCTAGGTAGTTGATGATCAGCGCTATTTTGTAATGCATTGGATATTTTCTCTGCAAAGACAACATGTGAATTATTTTGACGTTGTTACAGTTGGAAAATGGAGTAAGACAAATGCATGCATAAATAAAACTGCAGGCTGTAAAATGTGTTTTGTTGCAAGGTTTAACTGAAGGGAGAGACAGCAAATGTCATTGACACACTTCAGATGTCTTGGTTTAAAATTGTCTGAGAAAATAGAGCAAGACCCAGAAATATACATAATCAGGAGACATGATGTGAGGTAATCAGGCCAGACTCAGTCCTGACAATACAGTGTCTTTGCACTTTTGCTGTTCTGCCTCCTGTTTTGCTGGTGGCAACAAAGACACGGCTGCTAAAACGGATTAAAAGCAAACAAACATCTACACTGCATACAAAAGCAAAATGGCATTAACAATAATCATCAAGCAACTCAAGCACCACTGACTGTACCCTATCTGTGTTTAATTGGCTTTCCCTTTGTGTTAGTGTAGTGATGAGAAACTGTAATGAGCATTTATCCGAGATTGTTCAGTGATTGGTTACAAAATGAAGGACATTGCACTAACCTTCTCTTCCAAAATAGGTTCACAATTGGAATAATTGCTCTTCAGTGCCCACGTCCCATTATCCATGCATTCCCTGTAAGCGCTCCCTGCAAGAGAAGAGTCAGGAACACGGATGAGAAAACAATGAAATTGCAGCGTTATTGTTGCCACTGTTGTAATACCTGCCGAACTCTGTCACGAGATCGTTTCAATTTGTTCTACGATTTAAATCTCACATTTGTATTCCATATCAGACACCAGATTCAGCTGAGTCAGAGCTGGCATAGGCAAATTATTTGTAGAGGTGACGTTACACCAAAGTGTTGTCTTAATTTCTTTAGAGTTCAGTTCAAAGTTTAGCCCTACTATCTGCCTGACTCTTTCACAGAATACCAATTCAGAAATAACAACAATTTTTATTCATGGTGGGAAAATGCAAAGCTTCTTACTCTGTCAGTTTATTTGCATATCTTTTAAAACCTGCTTTCCATAATCAACTTTGTACTGAATGTTTCGTTTTTCCTGACTGCACTTCAGTCAGAGGCGCCTCGTATCTGTTTAACACTAGAAATTTTATAAGGAGCTGAGAGGAAACAGAGAAGCAGTAAATTGTCTTCAGTTCATTTATGACTTGCAAGTGAGTGTGATAAATTTATCCAGTCTGCTGCCAAGATACACATCTTTAATTGAGTTTTTTGCATATATTGTATGAGACTTCTATGAATTGTGATGCCAGCACCTGCAACTTATTCTATTTCCTATACAGCAGGGGTCTCAAACATGCGGCCTGGGGGCCAAATGCAACCCGCCAAAGGTTCCAATCCGGCCCGTGGGATGAATTTACAAAGTGCAAAAATTGCACAGTCAAAGCTGTTGAACTCATTTTAGTTCAGGTTCCACATACAGATCAATAGGATCTACAGTCAAATAATAACATAATAACCTACAAAAAATAGTGACTCCATATTTTCTTCTCGGTTTGATACGAAAAAAAAAGTTACACTATGCCTATAAATAAAGACAACTTCAAATTTTTGTCACTGTTTTAGTGCAAAAAATAACATTCAATTATGAAAACATTACCTTTATAAACTATCCTGTAACAATAAAATATGAATAACCTGAACAAAAATGAACAACCTGAAATGTCTAAAGAAAATTAAGCTCAATTTTAACAATTTTCTACCTGTTACTAAGGGTTCAGTGTCTTTGTAGATCCAATCCATAATGCACATGTAGAAATGATAAGTTGAGGCAGAATATTGTTAAAATTGCACTTATTTTTCTTAAGAAATTTCAATTTTTTCAGGCTATTCACATCTTTTTTGTTTGGATAGTTTATAAAAGTAAGTAATGTCAGAATTTAATGGTTTTTTTTGGACTAAAACAAAGACAAAAATTTGGAGTTGTCATTATCGATAGGTTATTATGCTATTATTTTACTGGTCCGGTCCACTGGAGCTCAAATGGGGCTGATTGTGTGAAAGAAAATGAGTTTGAGACCCCTGCTATACAGCAGGAAAAATAGATTCAGTTAAAGCTCAATTATTATTTTCAAACAATATTTTCAGGCCTCTTGTGCATATTAAATTTTCAGTTCAGGGGTAATATGTTGTATTTTTACTTTCAAATAAAAATGATGACCTAAAATTATCATTACTGTGTTAAGGCTCTGAGGTTCTGCCAAAGACACCTTTATATTAGACCACAGGCGTCAAACATTCGGCCAGGGGGCCAAATCCGGCCCACCAAAGGGTCCAATCCGGCCCGCGGGATGAATTTGTGAAAAACTGCAAAAATTACACTGAAGATATTAACAATCAATGGTGTCAAAATCATTTTAATTCAGGTTCCGTGTACAGACACATACAGTCCAATTAGATTTCAAGTGGGTCAGAACCAGTAAAATATTATCATAATGACCTATAAATAATGATAACCCCAAATTTTTTCTTAGTTTTTTTGGTGCAAAAAAGTAAAATTACATGAAAATGTTTACATTACCAAACTATACTTTTACAAAAAATGTGAATAATCTGAACAAATATGAACAAACGGAAATGTCTTAAGAAAAGTAAATGCAATTTTACCAATATTCTGCCTGTTACTAAATGTTTTGTGCGATTGTAATACACACGTGTAAATGATAAATTGATAAACCGAGACAGAATAGTGTGAAAATTGCACTTGTTTTTCTTAAGACAATTCAAGTTGTTCATGTTATTCAGATTTTTAAGGAAACTTTGTAGATGTAAACCTGATCATAATAGAATTTTACTGTTTTCACTGTTATTATTTTACTGGTCCGGCCCACTTGAGATCAAATTGGGCTGAATGTGGAACAGAACTAAAATGAGTCTGATACCCCTATATTAGACTGTAGAGATATAGAGAATTTATGTGACCACTAGAGGGAGTAGTGAGTCACTCATAATGAAGTCTACCATGATGCGGACAACTAATGCTACTGGGTATCAGAAAGTGACCAGATGGAATGAGAAGACAAGAAACAACTTTTAGAGTCAAAGAAAGTAACTTTGACAAAATCTAGAAGTACTGTTTTCACAACTGGATACAGCTCTAAATAAAAAAAATTTAAAAAACAAAAAAAAAAAAAAAAAACAGTTTGATGCTTGAATCACAGTGTTTCTTTGCTATGTGTTGATCCACAGTTCAGACTAAACTGTGACAGTTCTGACCTTAATTGGACGATTCTAAGCAGATCTTTAGTGCAGTTACTGGTGAGAAAATGGAGTTGATTTGCAGTTTTACTGTGGCTGTTTTCTGTCTAAAAAACAGAGCTAATGGTGCATTTCAAAGTGCTTGGGGGTGGGAAGTTTCTGACATCCAATTAGATAAAATGCATTGGAATGCCTGTCGAAGCCGGAGGTCCTAGTTGCAAAGTGGGGCCAGATCAAAGAACCCCGACCTCACCGCTAACTACAACGTGACATCAACACAACAATGGTGGAAGTTCACAATGGAAAAAAAAACTTCACAATGTATAATTAGCTCATCCGCCATTTAGCCTCTTCCATCTTGTTTGCGTATATGAGAACACTGTACTGTTGACAGTTGACAGTCAAAAAGCCTCTTCAGTAAGAAAGCAAATAGGTGCTTAGATCTGCCATCCTCCGTATTTGTTGTTCGTGTTCAACATGAATTGTCTGGAATGCTTTGAGGTGGGATGTGGTTAACTCCAGTGCCATAACGTGCCATAAGCTAACAGAGCTGTAATGTAAACTATCAGCTGATGCCTTATGTGAAGAGTATAAGACAGTGTTATACTGTCAAAGGAATCACCTATGAATTCCTGTTTAAAGAAGAAACCTTTATGATACTGTAATACAGATGTGTGTAAATAATGAGCTTTATACTTTATTCAGTGAGTGGATATACAGTGTCATAAATGTGTTCTGGTACATGACTTCCTTCTGCTGTAGAGAATTTAGAATATTAATAAAACATTTAACCCCTTTAACAAAATTGGGTCAAAGGGCCAAAATGGTATATGATTGTTTGAAGTGTGCATTATTTTTACATAACTATTTGCCTCAAGTCATTCTATGCAACCGTGTTATTAATCCTGGTGCCTTTAAGATATTTTCCTAAAATACATGAATGAATGGATGAATAACTATGTTTATTTTGATGTTGCAGGGTAAATGGCTTCCCCTTGGGGTCTGGAGGTTTAGACAAATCTCACAGAGGTGCAGTTATTTATATTTACTCATAATGACTTTGTGATTCCTGTAAACAACAAAACATTTTGATACAATTAGGAAGCCATCCATCTCAATAAAGCTTCCAGCGTCTCTTCAGGCTGCGGTAGCAACATCAGAGTAAAACTCTTTACATTTGAACGACTTTTACATAATGTGACATTTGTGCTCGGAGGGCAGGGAGAAGAAAACAGCTTGTGGCAGCTGGAAACTGAAAATTAGAGTTGATGTTATGCTTTCATTTGACTTATGCCAGCACATATTGTATATTGATTTGGAAATGCTTTTAGCTGCATTCACAAAGGAAAATCCTAGTTCTCATCAGGTTGACTGGAGCTGCTTAGCACAGAACAGAGAGGTAAATCATAGTCAGCTGACTCACAAAACCGCTTGAAAGAGTGGAGAATGGATCCTGTGAGACACATTACAGCAGTCGGTTGCAATACTTGTTTATTGACTTTCTAAAAAGTTCCCCTAGTGTGTTCATTGATCAGTTGCCATGTGGCATTTGTAGAGTATTTGTGCGGTCTATAGGCAGCTCTTAAAGGGCAGCCATGAAAGAACAGCTAATGTATTCAGCACTGTTTAACATAAACCCAGGTATAAACTGTGACTGGAGAATGACTGTCAAAGATGCCAAAAATGTCTTGTTGTTAAAGTGATTACCCCTTTACACTACAGAATAGATAGAAATCATATTAGTTCAAAGCTATGGTGCAACACAACTGCAAGTGTTGCAACTGTTGTGTGCTGTTGAAATATACTTTGAGTGGTTCAGAAATAGTAAATTTATTCTATTTTGAATGAACCACAAAGAATATTGGAATACTGGTGAAAAAAATCCCTGATGAAGATCAGAGATCGCAACACTCTGGCTGTATTTTAAATGATTGTCTTGGAGTAATAAAGGCATTTTATTTATACACAAATCCTACAGTGTGCCTTGGAATATTTCTTGAAATCTTGCATGTTAATGCAGAATTTTTTTTTTATTTTTTATTCCAAATAGTAAGACAGACCACATGTTTCCAAAGAGCCCCAGTGGATAATCACCAAGAAGACTCAGCAGTACTTCCACTTTGTTGGTTTAGAATATTGGAATATGTTTGAATATAATGCAGCCCTGTACACCATCAGCACAAACAATATCATCAAAACTGAGGTGAATTTCAATTGTTTTGTACCAAAGTAGAATCATAATTTACTCTAATAACATGTTTTGGTAATAACATGTTTTAACATTCCCTTGTTTTTCAAGTTTCAAACACTGCACTTCCAAATAAAAAGAAAGACACAATAGAGACAATCACCACTCATATTCTTTGTATCTGAAACAAAGAGGAAGATACACATTTGTATTATTGATGATATGAGAGAGATGTTGATTTTGTAGTTAATCAGTTGATTCTGGAGTGAAGTGAGCGATGAACTTAAATCATTACTGCTTTTTAGAGAACTAAAATATTTTGCATGATTAAAAACTTCACCTACACAGGAGACAGTCAGTATCAGTATGTTGTGCTTCATTTACGCTGGAACTTATCAACAGGAATAAAACCAGTAAACAGAAAAATCACCACAGACATTAGGAAAGGTATGTGTTTCCATGAAAACACATCCATTTTGATATGTTACTTCTGTGTGGTTCATGATTGGTCTTGGCTCTCTTTTATTCATCACAACAGTAGAATATCTATCACCCCTAATTGTAATTATACATAATAGTACACTTCTATGCAGATGACCCTGTTTTATGCACTGTCATGTCCTCTCTAAATCTGTCTATTGTACATCTACAGTCTTTTAATACATTTCAGATCTTATTCACTTTTCTTGATCACCTGATTATACAGCCTACTCACATGCACACCCATATCCATAAATAACCCACAGAGCTCAGATCTCCACCGAGACAAATAGTCCACATTATTATTAAACCCTAGAAGAATGGAGACTATCGCCAGGATTAGGCAAAATAATTGCTCCAATAATTGCAGTATGGCGAGTTTTGATGTAATTGCTACAGGTCCAATGCAAAGTATTCGCTATCAGAGAGATGGTGTTTGTCTGCGGATGTGACCTTTCCTTTTTTATAATCCCATTTAAACAGCACATATTTTTGTGAAATGTAAAGGACATTACTGTTATCACAAGCCACTTCCATCCACGCAAAAGATTCAAAAACGCTAAAAAAAACCAGCACATTCAAGCATTGGAGAGCTGATTATACAGTGGCAGAACAAGGTGCTTTCCAGATAAAATTCTCACTTTCTCCAAGACAAATATCACACTGTGTTTGTGAAACAAGCAGTGACGGTGCAGAAGCAGAGGAGGGGGGCAGGTTGTGAGGTTTGTCCCTGTGAGCTATTCCACTGAAGTAGGACTAATTCAAGGCACTGGTGCAGGAAGAGTGCATTCCTGACTAACCATCTGTTCATTGCCTATGATAGGTATGAATCTCATCTCCTCCTAATGCACTACGTTCACACAGTTAACAAAAATAATAACAGCTCTTTCTTTTCATAGGACATAAAGCTGCCATTAAAAGGTGCCGTTCTGTGTGCAATCCAGCGGTGACCATACTCCGCTGCTGTTAAGATGCATCAGGAGATGAAAGAAACTGGTGTGTTCACTGCCAACGTCGCCCACATACTCCACTAGCCTTGCTACTGACTTCCTTGAATGCACAAATATGTACATGTAAACAAACACAATATGAATGTTGAAGATGAATCACAGGATCTGGGCATGTTTGGTGAGCTAAAGAGGTGACGGAAATCTGTTTTTAAGTGTAAACATGAATGTCCTATGGAATGGAAATTAGTCACTGTTGAATAAGTGGATGTCAAGGATGTTTTAAAACACCTCATTTTGAGTTGTTAAGGAAACATTTAGTGTCTTCACTTCATTTTCATTGCTTTCTTTCTCTTGATTACTGCCGTGTTCCCAACTGTGAGACCTGCAACAAGGATAAGACTACAGCTACAAGACCGCAGGACAGCAGTTTTCACTTAAAGACTGTGTAAACAGACATTTCTTTGTCTGACTGCTCTGTGCTTTGGTTTGTCATCTGTCTGTTCAGGTCTGTGTCATGTTTCTGCCAAGAGGTCAAATTCCAGATTGATTGACCGAAACCAAAAAAAAAATTGACATTCCTGCTTTGTCTCCCTAATCTTCGTCCTGCCAACACTTTTGACATACCATAACACCCCATAAGGGCTACCAGCTGGGATCCCCAGGGAGAGTAAACTGCTGTAAGAAAAAGCCATCACAGCAAAATATTCAATTATTCCTTCTGAGTTCAGTATTAGGGATGTACTTAATGTCGTCTGAAAGAAGCCTCTGATTATGATCATTTTAGAGTTACAGTTAAGTGGCTTTTTATGCACAATGATAATATTCACTGTCCTTTAACAAAACGTACAGATTTTATCCCAACACAAATCCATGTTAGTCCTTAAACGCTTACATCCCCTTTGACTCTGGTATCATTTAATTTCCTGTAACTTCCTATTTATATGAGGACCCTAATATCAAACAACTGAAATAAACCCAAGTCAATGACTATAGTTACATGTATGGATAGAAATTGATAAGAATTTAACAATTCTGATTCCATTATCGTTTTTGCTTATCGATCTGACTCCTTATCATTTCTCATTGGGTGAGGGAATAAAAGAGTACAAACGGGTTTATTTGCATTAACCCTTTCATGCATAGTGACCACTACAGTGGACAGCTATTCTACAGCTGTTCTCTTATATATTCATGGATTTTGTTGTTTTAGTTCCATATCAGCCAACACAGTGGACGCTTACACATCATCCCATACACTGCAATTCATACCATTACTGTAACTTTGCTGTTCTTGATAAACCTGATCTAGAGTAACATGTTTAAGTGTAAATCAATTGTTATTAGTCTGTAAATAACAGTTTTTGTAATTTTTTTTTTGTTTTTTTGCATATTATCTCCATGAAGTGAGTAATGACTGGTATTAGAGTGTTAAAATGTGAGAAAACATTAGATTAGCAGCATTAAAAATAAAGGTCTGGTAAAGGTTCATACTGTCTTCCACATATAATTATTGTAGGTAATTCATTTATCAGACAAACTAGTAAAGAGAGTAAACAAACAACTACCCCTGTCTGATAAATGAATTACCTAAAGTAAACATTAAAAATGTTTTTATTTCATAGTTTTCGCAGAGTATATCAGTAAATACATGTTTCCTTGCTTCAAAAATTAAACGTGTCCAGCTGAGCGGACATTTTTGCAACTCCATGAAAAATAGGTTCATAAGAAAAATTTTTTTAGGCATGTTTTTTTCATGCCTAAAGAGGAATAAAAACACTCAGGAAAAAAAAAATCTTGATTAAGGGTCTCATAATTCATGCATGAAAGGGTTAACTGTCTTTTATATTTCCATCTCTGCACAGAAAATATAACATATACAGTATGCACAAATAATAATAGCAGATGATGCTGGGCCCGGTTCGGGGGTGTCACACCGTATGACTGTACAAAGTGAAAATGAAAGTGAAACTTAGGATGGTTTACTAAATCCTCTATGTCTCCCACTGTTGTGCACCTCATTTTCCTTTTCCCTACATTCGGAAACTTTTTTTTGAGGAGGCAGGGCGTTGTTGCCCCCCCCAGAACTGGGCCCGGTTCGGAGCATCCATCTTTACCACAGAGGGTCTTTGTCTCTATCTCAGCTGACCATAAACAGTGGCTGTGAGTTGCAACCAGCAATAAATCACGTTAATTAGATTCATTTTCCAAATGTTCTGTATGCATGTCCAAAGGCTTGTCATCGTACCAGAATACTATCATCCTTTCCCACAAGTGAGAATTGGACAAAGGCCTGATTTTGGTATATCTATGAGGAATATACTGTTTACATGACATCTGTCAAATTCAGAATACTGGCAACTTTGGAATAAATCTAACTGAAATGGCAACACTTTTTACTGTTATTTGTCTTTCACTGATTATTAAGGAGTCATTAGGGTTCATCGGTCAAAGAAAAGGTTTAAAGGGATCATATTTTGCTTTTTTAAAAAGAATTATGCATTTTAAAACATTTCCCTGTGGTCTACATAAACTGTAAATGCTATGTTTGGGTCTGAATTCTTCATTAATTCAACTCCACAGGTATATCTTCAACCCTATTTCTGAGTAATGACACCAGAAAGGTCATTTTGAGTGCCAGCCCTTTAAATGACCCACTTCATACCCCACCCCCTCATGGTTGTTGACCATGCTGCTCTATCCCATTTCTCCATACTCTGAGAAATGTTCATCGAAAGTCTTGACCTTATATGTGCAAATGTCGGGATGAAATTAGTTATAGACGCAACAAATTAAAAATGAATTAAAATGGGTTGTAGAAATTCACTCGATTTTTGCCAAAATGAATATAAAGATAGCTTTGTAGCACCTAGAGTGTTCAAATTCAAACTTTTTGAACTGTTAGGGTCCCCAAATACACAAATAAATGTACCAAAGACTAATAAAAATGGGTTTAGCAGAAAATGACCCCTTTAAAGTCAACCTGAAACACTGGACAATGTTAGTATGTTTATTTATTTATTTATTTATTTATTGTAATTTAAGGCACTGTAGTTCAACTTGGATTTCACTTGCATTTATCAGAAAACAATATTTTACACTGTTTCACACTCTATTACCAGCAAGGCGCAGCTAGCTGATGACATCACTTGGTGGGTTCATCTTGATTATGATTATCGAGATAGTTGTAGGTCATAACTTACATTATATGTCATTATGAGACTCATTATTTTTTTCCTGTCATCTTCATTTTGTCTGCCGAAGGTTTTTTTTTTTATTACTGCATCAGATACACTTCAGACTTCTCTCAGGGCTTTTCTGTCACAGGCTGCATTTATTTAACTTCACATAAACAACCTAATAACAGGATGTAATCTGATCAAACAGCATTCGGTCCCTTTAGATAATCTGCACCCCATCTGCTCAGACCCGTCACATTAACTATGATTATATCTAATGTAGCATCACTGTATTATGAACATGTTATAATGACAGATAATGTGAGTTATGACCTACAGATCTCGATAACCATTTGTTTACATCAGTAACTCCTACTGGTAAACAAGCTGAGCTAAACAGCAGAGATGAACTAGTTTTCTGATCATTCCAAAATAATAAGTTTTATTGCAACGTCATATATTACCTAAGGTACAAAGTAATATTGCATAAAACATAAATCACATTCATAGTTTTCTGTTTGTATATTATGTGAAATGACTTGTGTTTGTATAGAACTATATGCAGTTTTATACAGAACCATAAACACACTGCAGTCAGATAAAGAATGTGATTTGCCTCATGTTGTGCTCAAGGTAGAAGACAACTGATCAACAGGCAGCAAAATCTGTGCTGGTTTTGCAATACTTTAAACTAGAAGCACTCGGAGAGCGCAGACCTCCGCCAAGGCGGATCAGTGGGCCCCCCCGTGGCCCCCCCCACCCCCGATCACCCCCAAAAGTTAATCATTTCTTCCTTATCCCATTTCCAACAAACCCTGAAAATTTAATCAAAATCTGTCCATAACTTTTTGAGTTATGTTGCACACTAACGGACAGACAAACAGACAGACAAACAAACCCTGGCAAAAACATAACCTCCTTGGCAGAGGTAATTAAGACCAATGGCAAAAATGAACTCATTAAATAGGTCCATTTATTAAAATTGCATGGCATCCCCAGGGACTGAGATACATTGGTATTTCTAAAAACCACTAATTAAAACAGAAACAGATAACAAAGATATGACACTGATGAAACTGAGTTGGGTAAACATTTAAAAGTGGAAAGATAAAGCATCTGTGAGATGACAAAGCACCTGTGAGATACAACAAAACATACCTATATGCGTGCAGGTACCTGAGTTGGTTAGATTGAGGTTAAAACACTACATGACCATTCACATTTGATCTCAGATTACAGAAGTGTTTCAGCTGAAAACCACAGCTCCATAGATGGATGAATTTCAAACGGCAGCAGTAGTAGTAGTAGTAGTAGTTTATTTCGAGCACATAGAATCATCAGATAACAAAGAATAATACAACATGGTCAAAAAAAAAAAAAAAAAAAACTAGAAGCACTCAGAGAGCGCAGACCTCCACCAAGGAGGTTATGTTTTTGCCAGGGTTTGTTTGTTTGTCTGTCTGTCTGTTTGTCTGTCCGTTAGTGTGCAACATAACTCAAAAAGTTATGGACAGATTTTGATGAAATTTTCAGGGTTTGTTGGAAATGGGCCCCCCTGTGGGCCCCCCAACCCCCGATCACCACCAAAATTTAATCATTTCTTCCTTATCCCATTTCCAACAAACCCTGAAAATTTCATCAAAATCTGTCCATAACTTTTTGAGTTATGTTGCACACTAACGGACAGACAAACAGACAGACAGACAAACAAACAAACCCTGGCAAAAACATAACCTCCTTGGCGGAGGTAATCAATACAATTTATCTGCACTTGAAAAGGAATGGGAAGAAGAATAACTTATTGACTCCCACCCCCTTTTTGCAAACTAATAATCAAACTAGATCCGCTTCCTTTGCTTTGTAAACACACATTTTCCTCTGTATATTTTTTACAATAACACAAAACATCCATACAAGCCATTCATATACACTTTTTAGTCACCTCACACACAATCAGATATGCATAATCAACCATTTTTAACATAAACTATAATATTTATATGCACTTTAAATATTTACTCCTAATACAATGATCAAAAAATATGATAGTATCTTCTTATCATGACAACCAATTAACTACAATAATATCTTATTTTATGCATACTTCTATAATGTTCTATATTTTGTTATTATAGTGGATTTATACATCTTTTTAAATGCACAAATTGAAAAAGACATTTTTAAGTTTTGCTCCAGATTATTCCACAGATGTACCCCTCTAACAGAGATACACTGGCTTTTTATGTTTGTTCTACACTTAATTTTCTTGTAGATTTCAGTTCCCCTTAAATTGTAATTACTTTGCCTGGGCTCAAACATCTCCTGTAGACTAGTAGAAATGAAGGGTATAATATCCCAAAACTCAATGATGAAAAGAACTTGTGTTTGCTATACACCTGAGCCAGTTATGCCAACCTTTCCTTCAAGCCATGTGAAATTTAATTTCATGAGCTGGGGACAGTACAAACTAGGCCATACCATGAAAGCACAGGGACCTCTCAGCTCATTGCAGTTGGATATGCCATTTAGGTGCAGGAACTGGAGCAAAGCAGCCGTACCACGCATGCAGACCTTAAGGGTAGTGATGAGGACAAGGAGGCAAGAATCAAAAGGGTAGACATACACACACATAAAAAAAATAAATAAATAAAACTAACAACTGTAAAGTCAAGCAAATGCACTCACTACCCCTGTAGCATAATGTCTCTGCTGCATTTATGGCCATACACAGTACATGTGCGATGACTTTAACCTTTGACTTTCAAAGGCTAAAAAAGTTCATCCTAGATCAAGATCAAGTGAATATCTGTACGACGTGGGATGGAACTCCCTCAAGGTGTTCCTGAAATACTGACCTTTGACCTCAGCTCCACCAAAATACTTCCAGTTCAGCCTCGAGTCTAAGTGAATGTTTGTGCCAAATTGTGCACCATTCCTGAAAAATAATGGGTAAAATATTGACTTTTTTTTCTCTTAAGAAAACTTAAGATTACAGTAAAAAGCAAATATGGAAATAACTATTTCTCCAAAATGAGTCATTTGCCAATGATTTATGCTCATTTCTTGGTTGTTATCCCTCCAGTATCCCGTCCAGCAAGGCCCTTACTAAGCACCAAGTGTGCCTTTTTCGCACACTTGTGGAATAATGTCAAAAAAAATTTCATACAGTTTGTTTTTAATTATTTTACACTTTTTTCTATTTCATCAACTTGAGCCGTAAATAAAAATTATAAATACTCAATAACTGTCACATTTTTTAACCCTTTAAATGCCGTGTTTGTAATGTAAACAAACCATTTTTTTTGGATGCAAAAAACAAAATAAATAAATAAATAAATTTTTTCAATATACTACATAAAAAAGTGGATCACATATTATTTGATTTTTGCAGCCTGGCATATGTCAATGATTAACTCCAACATTGGTTAATTTGCATTATTATTTTTGGCACTAAGTCAAATGTTCAAAAACACTAGCATCTGTCACCAAGTGTGCGTAAAATACACACCTATAAATCAAACTATTAAATATTATATATTGATTTATTTTTCTACTCTAATTTGATATTATTTTTGTATATCAAGGTCAGCCCTAATCATACATATACTTATTTAAATTGTAAAAAATAATATGAAGTTTTTTAAAACAAAGTGCAAAGTGTGCTTAAAAAGCGCACCCGGATACCGGAGGGTTATAAAAGTTGCACCATAAACACAGAACAGGACTGTCCATACCAATTTTTTCCTCAGATACAGAAGTGTTATTTTCAAAGGGCAACATTTCTTTTTTTATATAATATTTCCTGTATTTGGTATTTATGGGCTATCCCCTAAAAGGCAGTTTTGTCCAAAACACACATCAGAAGACAGATTTATTTTGACACATGACGGCAGGAGGAGCTATCTCAAAAGAATGATGAAACTATAAATCCAAAGGTTTCACAGTTTCTGAAAAAATCCAAAGGTTTCACAGGTTCTGAAAAAATCCAAAGGTTTCACAGTTTCTGAAAAAATCCTACATTTATGACCCTGACGACCTGTGGTGCTGATCATATTGTGTTAGACTCCAGTGGCTCTGGCATGTCAACACAAACACGCCAACCTCAATGCATTAAAACGCAACTTTCCCAAAGCCCTTGATTGACCTGGGTTTGATCAAACACAACATGGCAGCTAAAGCACTACACAAAAAAAATAATACTGTCCTCTTCTTGTCACATTCACTTTGTTATACATTTGGTCAGACGTGCTGACCAAAAAAAACAAAAAAAAAAACAGTCCCTGACTCTCTGGTACTACCAACACATGCTCTCAAACTTAATGGATTAACCTGAAGTGATGCTCACTGAGTTTTATTCCAAGGAGCCTCACAATACAAGACTGTAAGTCATACATATTGCACATAAAGTGAAACTTCCACCTGTTCAGAGCTGTCTAATACTATTAACCCATAAAGACCCAGTGCTACTTTTGTAACATCTCCCAAATGAAGTTTTCCTCTATTTTAAACCTTTTTAATCATCATTTATTCTAATATTATGTTCTGTATTTTGCATTTTTAAGTATAAATCATATATTTTCCTATATTTAATTTACTGATCATGTAGATGTTCATAAAAGCTCAGATTAAAGTTGATATTGTTGTTATTATATCAAAAAGAGAGAAAACTAAAGAAATGTGACTTTTTTTGGCAAACTATATCAATAACTGCCCATAAACTAAATTCAGACCTTTATTTAACCAGATAGAATCCCATTGAGATCGATATCTATTTTACAAGGGTGACCTGGCCAAGAGGTCAGCAGCACACGCCATGAAAGAAAACATGTTTTACAGACAGGTAGTAACAATAACTTAAAACAAACAGTAATAATACTGTAATAACAGAAAAGTTAGACAGTTTCTTCAAGTGCAGTTGATAAAGTGCAAGTGTCTCCTTCCACTGTTATTGATCCGACTCCATGGGTTTTACTGGTGAATCAATGTTGTAGAAGATGACGGTGTTTCCATGGTAACTA
The DNA here is from genome assembly GCF_902148855.1 of Sphaeramia orbicularis. Lineage (NCBI taxonomy): Eukaryota > Metazoa > Chordata > Actinopteri > Kurtiformes > Apogonidae > Sphaeramia > Sphaeramia orbicularis. The sequence continues at coordinate 28,212,578 of NC_043973.1, forward strand.
TGGAGCCGCTGAACATCTAAATGGGTCATATCTGATGTCCATGAGAAGTTGACAAACTGTATTTTACACCAATTATTTACATGTATTGATAGGATTAGTGATCAATAGGTATTAAACAGTTTAGATCAGGAGATGATTTTGGTCGCCGGTGGATGTTTGGGTCTTTACAGGTTAAACAACTCTGGTACCCGAAGTCTTTTCTGTAAAAATTCTATTAATCTGTAATCTTTTGTGCCTCATTAAGTTCATTTTTTTATTCTGTTCTCCTTTATCTATTTATATGTTGCTTCTAGTATAAATACAAGGGTTTCATATTAACACGTACAACAATATTAAACAGATCAACATTTAAAGTTAACATTTAAAACATATAAAGTAATTTAAGGGTGGAAGGTGTTTCAACAGGATTACACTACAGAAGCTTCTAAAATGTATAAAAATCAAGGATTATTTGTGTCTGATCCATAAGGTCTATAGGACTGCTGTGATTGAGACTTGGCTGGAAAATGAGGGAATCTGTGATGTAAATCTATGTGGATATTTGTTGTTTATTATAAAGAGTAAGAGTTTCTTGGTCAAACACTATAGAAAATACGAAACTATAGAAATAAATATAGCGAGAAATAAAAAAAAAAAAAATAATAATAAAATCATTGGCTTTGTATACAGAATGGCTGAAATATACCTAGAAACATTTAAGGCAGCATTCATTGCTTGATGAACTAAATAACCGAGGTACAGATTGTATGTGATGTTTTTATTATTACCTTGTTAAATCTAAATGAGCACAAAATGATGAGAGACTGGACAAACACATAAACTCAATGTACAGTTATAACCTGTTTCCTGGAATCATAAACCCAAGTAGAATAACAACAAATGTTGCTACAGTTAAAGACAACGTATCCATACATAAAACTGAAATCAGAATAGTGAGTGGATGACTCATAAGTGAGACAAGTCACCGCCTTCCTGTTTTTGCAGCTTTACAAAATTTATATAGTGTATAATATGAAGAAAATGCTAATACTTATAAACTGATTCCATGTAGAACATCAGACGTCATTACCACCCTTAAAGTGGAACTAAGGAATACAAACCAAGGTGAGGTGAATGACCATCCTATTAAAACCTTTCGTAGAACGTGATAAAAAAAAACTGTCAGATAATAAAGAAGCAAAAACTTGAGATGTCATGGATAACTAAGGGGATAGAGAAAGCATGTAAGAAGAAAAATACACTACAGAGGAGAGTTTTAAAATGTAGAACACAAGAAGAAGATCACATAAATACTAACTGCTTCATTATATATTAAGTATTATGAGATTTTCAAAAATAATAGAACATTTTGGAACATGGAGCATGCTTAGTAGCATGATTAGAAATTGCACAACTCACATTACTTTGTTGAAGATAACAGTACGCTTATAGAACTAAAGATATTAATAATTATTTTATGAATACTGGATGTAATTGGAACTGTGGCACAGTGTAGATGTAGATGTTACTCAAAAAAAAAAAAAAAAAAAAAAAGGAGACACCTATACCAGTGTTGCCTGGAATTCAAATGGGGTCATCTGAAATTTCTAGTAACTGATAAAAGTAAAACAGTTTACAAAAAAAAAATATATGGTGAGTTGAGAGAGACAATCCCAATCCATAAAAGACATGACAAACTCTGAAGCTGAAACTGAAGCACTGTGCTACTGTTTATCTTTCAACTGTTCATTGTGGTCGGTTTCAGATGCTGCAGCTCTTTCATAATTCATAGTTTGAGTTCTCGTTTGTTCAGTATTAATTGTCAGCCTTGTAAATACAAGCTGGACTGACTGTACATATCCTGACCAAGGAATATAAAATTCTCAATTTGTGCAGTAATCTACACCTGGCTTTTCTGCCTCCGTCCATAATAATATACATCATACAGACTAAATGTCATCTAAAATTAATGTTTATTTGCAACATAGTATTGCAAACTATTATATGATTAAAAAAAAAAAAAAAAAAAATTAGCCAAAAAAAGTCTCAGTTTTGAATGTCTGGGGTGATGTTAAAATGAGGTCTTTACTTTGTGATGTATATTTGATGTTTTAAGAAAATTCTAGTGAATGGACTGGAGTTGCTGCATCAGTTACTGTACTGCAACTGCAATCAGTCATTCCAGCAAAATTAAAAATAGCACAACTAATCCTTATTTGTAAAGCTGAGAACACCATTTCTGTGCTTGAACAATCTCATTGAAAAACCCTCAGTGATCATCAGTATGAAGCAGTTAAGTCCACTTCTATGACGATGATGAAAATGCCTGCAATGGACGACAAGTATATACTACGAATAATCTGGAGAATTGATCATTTATTCAGGACATTAAAGTCTTTATACATTGTGGGCACCTTTTTCATGCATAATCTCATGGTCAAAGATGCTTTATATCATGTGTTCTTTTACAGTGAATTATATGCAGTGTTGAAGTGATGTTTATTTTTCAGTTTTCCAAGCTTTTGCACCATGAATAATGGCATCAGAAAAATCCAGCTGTGTGGAACAAATATCAAGTGACAACAAAGATGGACCTATTGATTTCTAACCACATTTATTTTCTATGAAAAACACAAGGAAGACAAAGACAATGAATGATGGACAGTGTGGAGTAGCTTCACCAAGTAACCAGACCATAGGGATAGTGAGGAGCCTCTGAAAGATTAATATAAATCTGAAAGATCTAGTTCACCTGTATGTGTTTTTTTATTTGGACACTCAGAGGAACAGAAGACACTGGAGACACTGATACAGTGGAGCTCACATAGACTTTATATGGGAGCTCCACATGATCCTGAAACATCACTACTTCAGCCTGATATGATATATGACTCAGGAACAAATAAACAATATCTGTCAAAGAAACACAGCTATGAAACAGCTGTTAAAGAAGTGATGATATAGAGTTTTACAAACCCTTAGCTTCATAGCATTACTGCCTAAGACATATTTTTTTAGGTCATAGCCAATGACATAAAATGAAACAGCAGTCTTAGGAAAGATAAGTTACGCAGATATGACAATTTGGTTAAAAATACTACTTAGGCAAGTATGCTATGAAGACAACAAAATGTAAAAGAATTCAGCAAAATGCATGATCACAACAAATTTATTTTCCCTTTTTTCTGTTTTGTTCTCTAAATTTTATTGTTTTCTGAGTTTGCTTCTGGTGTTTGTGCACATTTCATCCATTATGAAATTAATTTAGCCTTGTTGTTAAATGTTGATTTGCAACTGTATTTATGTTGGAAAAATTTAGGTGAGGAAGTAAATATATTAGTGCTGTCAAACAATTAAAATTTTTAATCAGATTAATCACAGGGTTGCTGTGGATTAATTTTGATTAATCACAATTAAATATCATTCATTTTTAATATATATTAATCATGTTTCATTTTGCATGAGCAAACAGACTCAAGAAAGAAGGGAATATATATATATATATATATATATATATATATATATATATATATATATATATATATATATATATATATATATATATATATATATATATATATATGCACTTAACATGTTACTTTCAAGCTGGGTGACGTATTATCTGAAGTGCAGCAGAATCCCTGACTAACATATGCTTTGTATTAATTTGGTATTTTAAGATAGAAGTGCTTCAGTGAAAAGAAAACTCCTTCCTGCAGAGTGTGCATAATACTTTATGTCTGTCAACTGTTCCGTCTTGTTTTTTTTATTCCTCATATTTCCATCCAGAAGGCCAACGTGCTGTTTAGCGTCTTCCATCTTTATGGGTTGGTTCTGCTGCCTGTCACTACCAGATCAACTGCCCATTTATGCATGTGCGTAACTCTACTTGAACAAACTGGCCCAAATGCATTGGCAGAGATGCATCAGATTAATCATGATGATGGATTAATCTGCGTTAATGGATTAATTTTGACAGTCCTGAAATATATTAGTATTATTCATTGGCAAGCTGAAAATAAATGTTTTGCATATAAAGTTTACACTGGGTTTTGTCATGCATATCCCCTCCATGAAATGCTTGACATTGACTTGTGGCTCTCATAAAAGAAACAGCCCAAGGGAAGAAAAAAGTCTAAAGAAATAGCCTTTATCTGTGTCATACACATTTGTGACTCCTACAGTTAGTACTGGTGATGCTGTGCACCCACTGTAGTTGAAAATTCTTGTATCTTAGAGCTACTCAAGTGGGTGTTGATTCTATTTTAGATTGCAAAAAGATTATCATCTGCATTTCAGCCAACATGAAACAAGACAGATACATGTGCAGGAAACCTAACAGTAGAACCAGCACCGTTACTGTGTCTGACAACGACTGGAAGCCTCCGCATCACACGTTTCCTCCTACAGTTAGCAATAATGACTACAGCTGGAGATGTACTAAGAGCAGGGTTACATAGAGAGAGACATTTCTCAGAGTGGTGTGGTCTTGGTGCACCCCCATAAACACTTCTAACCACACAGGCAGGTAAACCTCCACTGAGCCCTATCAGCAAAAGACATATGGGGTTAGACTAAACGCACTGGCTGCCTGCCTGACCACCTCGGCACAGTTTCATCATCCTTTAGATACAGTGGCTCACTTTTACGCCTTTAACCTACATTCGTATCGCAGAAAAATAGTCCAACATACACACAGAAAATTGAAAACCATGGATGGATGGATGGATTTTTGGAGCGTGCCTGTTTTGATTTTAGTGAATCAAAATTAAAATAAATAATTGTATAAATAAAATATTGTACAAAAAAAAATTAGATCGATAGATCGATAGATCGATAGATAGATAGATAGATAGATAGATAGATAGATAGATAGATAGATAGATAGATAGATAGATAGATAGATAGATAGATAGATAGCACAAGATTGATTTTAAATTATGTAATACATTTCTCCATTCCTGAGATGGGATTAATATGTCACCCAGCAATCTTTGCAAACAACACAAAAATTAAAAAATCAAGTCATCCAAGCATTTAATATGTTAACAACAAACGGCTTCATTATATAGACTACAGATTACACACATCAGTGGAAAAGTAAAAGCTAGGCTCATATACACTCAGAATATTAGGTGATCCTGATAGTGATTATTGTACTGAGGCAATTTGTTCTCATGAGCTAAATAATGTAATTACTTATGATGATCCATTAGTACACTGAACATACATCAGCATATAGATGAATACATATTGATTTTTTTAAAGCAGTTTCGCATATGAATGGGCTGCACATTCCATCAGTCATTTTCTACTTAATTAGTAAAATGCACAAATCTGAGATGCAAAGTAATGTAAAGAGATGCTGTGAAATCTGTGTGGGTTTCCCCTTTGGTGAAGAGCATTGAGTGATTACAATCAACTGTCATACACTTTTCACTTATCTTGAGCAATATCTCAACATTGACTGAATAAACCGGACCAAAATTTGTTTCATATAATCACTAAGACACATTTTTTGCAAGACACTCCTTTGCTCAACAGTGCACACAAAAGCAGAAGTGCAAACAACATTCACAAAACCACTCACTCCTCTGGCAAAATCAAACAATTGCCTCAAAACCATTTTACCTCCACTCAAAAGCAAACAGTTCTCTCAGATCAGACACACAGGTCAACACCACAGGCAGTCATTGTACATGACACAGCAAAGTGGAAAACAATGCATCCAACTCATGAAGAACAGAATGTTTATTATGTAATGTAAATATATAAATAGCGTTTCATAAAAGGCCAAAGAAATAATGAAAAAATGAAAAGCACATTACTGTAAAACACTGAAAAATCTTCAAAATCTGGGACTGGACAGAGGATTTTAACAGTGGAAAAAGGCAGATATGTTTTGTGTGCCCTTCTGCGTCTTTGCCATATTGAACCCTCATCTCATCTACAAAAATGTATTCATGCAGTCCTTCCATTAGATCCAGTTAAAGCAACCACTCTATACAAAAAAAAAAACCAAAAAGAAGAAAAAGTGCATTATTAAGTGATGCAGATATAGTGATTTCTGCATTAGTGCATTAGTCCTAACATCCATACATTACATTAGTGCAGTGTACAGTAACAGACGGCTGCTATAGATTTGTACTACAAGCATTAGAACAGACAATCTGACTTTAAACTTACTTGTAGACACTGAAACTGTAAGGCTTTCACTCATTCTGAGTTGTATTCAACTATTCAACCCTTTAATGACTACTGTTACAACAGACCACCGAGATTTCTTTATGTCTCTCATACAAAGAAAAACAACATAACGTGCCTGCACTTGAAAACCCTCGGCCTTCAGTCCACGCCAGGGTTTCTTAACCTCTTTTGAACCAAGCCCCACTAACAGCATCATCAGCCTACTGGCACCCCCCCTATGCCCAGAAAAATGTGTGTGTGTGTGTGTGTGTGCAGGGGGGGTACTTCTACAAGACAGACCTGTATGTGGAGGACAGGGTGGACATGGACATATAACTCTGTAGATAAAACTGTGAGAAAGTGAAAGTTAACTCCCCTCGCCTAATCATTGAGTACAAATTTGCGAGGGGGGGGGGGGGGGTTTAATATGATGGACCCTGCCTCCCCCCCGCTCACAGGTGTCAATCCATCAATCTGGACCTCAATAGATAATTCTACAGGTAGCGCAACGGACCTGTATGTGGAGGATGTGTCAATAAAGCTGTGAGAAAGTGAAAGTGAAAGTGAGCTCCCCTCATCTTATCACTGACTATCTGCTGCCCCCCCACCCCACCCCATTGAGAACCACTGGTCCAGTTTTGGCACATATGAACAGATGGATGATGACCTGATGACAATACCCTGCAGCGGGGGGGGGGCACTAGCCAAAGTAGCTCTTTTTTTCCTCCACCACTATGATAGTGGATGGTACCAGTCTCACTGAACTAACTGAAATATTATTTTAACCCTTTCATGCATAGTGGTCACTTCAGTGGACAGCAATTCAAAGGTGTTGTTTTGTGTATTCATGGGTTTTGTTGTTTTATTTCCATATCAGCCAACACAGTGGACGCTTATGCATCATCCCATTCTCTGTAATTCATACCATTGCTGTAACTTTGCTGTTTTTGATAAACTTGATCTGCAGGAACATGTTTGAGTGTAAATCAATTCCTTGTTATTGTTATGAGACTGTAATTAACAGTTTTTTTTGTAAACAAATGTTTTTGGGTTTTTTTTTTTGCATATTTTCTCCATACAGTGAGTAATAACTTATATTAGAGTATGTTAAAAGGTGACAAAACATCAGATTAGCACCATTTTAAAACATTTTTTCATAGTTTTCACACAGTATGTTAGTAAATACATGTTAATTTGCTTCAAAAATTAAACGCATGGTGTCCAGCTGAGTGGATATTTTTGCAATTCCATGAAAAATAGGTTCATAAAAAAATTCAATCGCAGTTTTTTTCATACCTTAAGAGGAATAAAAACACTCACAAAAAAAATCTTGATTTATGCATGAAAGGGTTAATTTGGATGATTGAATTCTTTGATTTAATCACATGTTAGTCAGTATTAGGAGTCTTTTGTGTCACTAGATTTTCTTTGTTTCACTGGTCAGTTGTAAATTTCTTAGGATAGGTCACATCATGGTCACATACTAAACTGACAGAGTTATGATCACAGGACTAATACACATGCCCACAGACGATCGTAAACAGCTAGAGATAAAGAGCTAAACACTAAATAGGGGGTTTCACATCTGCTTGACTTTAGAGTCTGATGACACCAGTCCATTTTCTGTGATCCAGCCCACCTATAGCATGAGGGGTTCAGTCCATAGTTTGAAGATCAGTTTACATTAAAAGTGATAAAGTGATGTGCATTGCAATGTTCTTGATCCATTTTCCCAGCTTGGGGTGTGGATCCTCAGCTGAGTTATATTTTGTTTGTGATCAGATCAGGTCAACAATAAATGTATAAAAAGGAGACCAAAAAGAATCCAGACTTATTCTTGGAGCTGCCAACAAAAGAACACATTAACATAAGTCATATACTCAATGACTTTAAACATACACACATTTGTTTTTCCCAGATTGTCTTTGCTACTGTGTCACGCTTCAGTGTTTTTTGTTTTTTCCAACAACAAATATCTCAGTTTCTACAAAAATCCATTAATACATTCAAAGTCAGGATTAAGTCAACATGTTTATGTTGTGGTTGTGAGTTATACACAGTGAAAAAACATTATAAAAAACTTTCTAATCATCAGTGGTCTCATGCCACCCTGGAGGAAAACCAGCCGTCAGTACGCTGCAGCAGGACGTCTACATACAGCTACGACAGGGCAGTGTGGAGCTCAGCACAGGACTATATGAAGGCTACATAGTTGCTACAGCCAGACTGGTTGCACCACACATCGACCTCACAGTCCGTGTTACCTCTACTCAGGATCACAACATCGACCTGGCACATCTCCAGGATGGTTTCTTATCACCTGCTGTGAGAAGAGCAAAGACTCAGAGACTCACACATCCATTACATTGCTTCTTGCCAGCATTGGTCATACATAATACTGACTGTGAATTCCATTTGCATTTGAACATCTGTAATTTCCTATTATTCACAGCTATCACGCAACCTGAAACTGACTTGACTTATTCAAACATTTACATAAAGATCATTTTTAGTCTTTAATATCCGCACATTTTATCAACTTCAGATTGATTAGTGATCCATGAATGTGCATTTTAATGGCCTTTTTTATGGTATCACATATGTTCTGTGATTCTGCATAGTTTCCTCTTACATACGTAGAACTCCTGAGATTCTGTCCAAAATAACAATTCTTTCTGTCCCACCATTGTGACATGTTTTAGTTCTGTTTGATGGATGACCTGATCATGGAGCACTACAGCACTGCTGGGTCAGAAAAGCTAGTTCCAGAGGAAAGACAGAGACCTTGTGGCTACTCTATAAAAAATAGCTTGTTCTGTTTTGGACCTGAACTCAAAGCCATCTTGGAGCAGGATGCCATCAGACAAAAGGATGTCGCTGAACATCTGTTTGAGAGTCTACCTTCTGGTTTGCTCTCTGTTGGGAATTGTTACCGGGGTAAATAATTTTATATTACTGTGTGTAGTAGAGGGAGGGCAGCTATGATTGAAGCTCTTGAGACGGTTCATTGAATTTCATAAATAAACTAATGGGGGAAAGCACAATGTACATGCATGACTTAGGTTTTAATGTATGACTTATTTATGTCCTGAGGGCAATGAATGACCATTATAGACATTAATGAATCTGCATGTTTTCTTAGGAAACATATTTTAATCAAATTAAATTATCTATTGTAATGTATGTATTACTAGATTGTCAAATCTGTTGATTATGTTTAAGAAGATCATTTTAAGTGAGTGAAGGATTGAAAAATGGGGCATGTTTTGTTTGGGTTTGATCAGTCAACTGTAAAGACTGGACACAGATGCAGGAGGGAAAGCTCAGCCTTCACATGTAATTATTATCTAGTCTTGTGTTTTTTCCCATAATATCTCAATATACAGATTGGAAGGTGACAGCGTTTCATTAAATTACTGTTGATGTGATATGTGAGAGAAAAGCCTTATTTCAATTATTATGTATTTGTTACTAAGTTATTCATATTCTTATTCTCTTTCTATCCAGCAGCAGGAAAATGTAAAAATTAATGCAGTGATTTTCATCAAATTTGGGGGCAGAGGTCATGGACCAAGGACAGAGCCCTTTATTTTGGAGCTCTGAATGGGCTGTTTTTCACTTTCTTTAACACTGAAGAACCCCAGACTAAATTACAATACAGCACTTTAGCAAAATGGCAACATTTAATAAACTGAACACCAACTGGTTTAACAATAACGTGGAACAAGAAGAAGTTTGGACCACAAGTTTGGCCTCTGCCCTCTGAGTTCCCTCTCTGTTGTTGGCTGTAAAAAAAAGATTTTCTGGCTCCTTTTCTGAACACAGATAATTATTATGTACCCCTTGTGGTAAAATATACCATAATATGGAGTTAATGTTTAGAAATTAGACAATATTGCAGAAAATTTCCATTAAATAAAAAACAATCATATACTTGAAAGTGTTTTGGTGTGTGATTTAAAAATTTGCAAATCGAAACTGTCAGTCAGTTTAACAAGCAATTAGATTTACATTCAGGTCAATAACATTTGGACGTTTAAACAAATACTCTGCAGACTTGGGCATGAATAAATAACAACTTGAATGCGCACGTCTTTTAAGCATCAAACCATGAATTATTGCAATGAAAAGGAGTTAGAGTAAGTGTCAGTTTGTCTCTTACTCAGCCAGGAACACTGAATCTTTAACAAAAACACTGCACCTTGAGTGATGCCTACTGAAGCACACCAGGCCTGAGGAAGAGTTACTGCATAATCTGTTACTCACAGCTGTGTGTCTAAAGCTTCCCTGTTTCACTTCATGACCTCATGACACATTAGGAACAACTAAACGTGCTGGACAGTGTAGGTCAATTTCACAACATTTGGGAGTTTTGTGTCAAACTCTCACCTCACTGCTGTTTGTCAGCTGGTGAGAGTAAACAAGCAAAAGGCGATGCGCTACAAGTCTTTAGCCTCGAGGGAAAACAGTAAACTAAACATAGAGGATAGCGTGTCTAGATAATGAGGACACATTACAGTGCATTACACTAACTAAAAAGCATACATACGCTGTCACATTTTATAAGAACTGTATCCGTCTCATTTATAGAAGATCATAAAATGCCTTTTCAATCCATCCATTTTTATCCAAATAAAACAGCTCATTTGCATTGGTCACATCATTATTTTTATGTTCCTCCTACACAAAATGCTGTACATTCACACAATGTAATAATAACCTTTGTTTCCAGCCCTTTTTATATAATATAAATACACTCATAAGCTCAACTCTGCGTATTTTGATAAAACAGAAATTAAATTGAAAAACATTTTATAATAAGAGAGTGATAATTATGGTTGTGGTTGTACTAATGAATCATGTTTCATGCAGTGGGTTTAGTGCAGACTCCGAGCTTGTTAACCCTCAGATGAGACAACTTGGGGATTTTCAGTTCATCTTTGAACCTAATCTGTTCACTATTTTCTTGAACAAACCTTGAATTTTTCTCCATCTCCTTCCCTCTAGTTCTTTGATTTCTCACTTCATTTCCTTATTTATTCATACCATATCATATATCATAAGATATTCCCATAAAAGTAGAATTTTTGTGCATTTTAAATGGCACAAAAGTATCAATTCAGGCTGAAAAATTGCAAGTTTAAAAGTTGCACTAATTAAAAATTATTGTGCTGTATGTGTTGACAGTAGTGGAGAATCCCAGCTCTATAAAGTAAAAGTCCTGCCATGTATTGGTTCTACCTGTTCACCTAACACAGGTGATTCCACTAAAGCTGTTTTCAGACCAGCAAGCCCAGTCTTGGATCTGGTTCCCCCAGCAGTTCCACTGGGAACTGAAGTGCATGCCCATGAACAGCCTGCGTTCATACCATTATGCGAGCTAATGACACATCATTGACGGAGGGCGGTGCTTCTCCACCCAAAAAAACAAAAAGGAGATGTCGTATTGTGACTGTAGATGTAGTAGGACTGATGCATGATGGGATACATTGTAGGAGAAACACCACATGTCTGCAAGTGAATGTACAATTTGCAATAAAAATGACACAGAACACTCAAAAGGTAGTTTTTATTTAATGCAACACAGAACATTACAATTCAGTTTCTTGGGCATTTTCCACACTCACGTTTTCTTGGTTTGTTTATTTTTCCACATATGACCCGGATTGACCTGGTGACGTCCATGCATGTCATCACAGTTTGCTTAGAAAAATCAAGCTTTACTTGGTGCCTGTCAGGAACCGAATTTTCGGTTCTTGAACACTCTGATATTCCATGTGAACACATCGGCCAGTTCAAGATAAGGTATGGGAACGGGCACCAGCACGGTTCTCTGTCATCCTGAAAACGGCTTAATTATCCTATCTACCTGGATGAGGAGTTGTGCACATCAAAATGGGCTGATTCAGTGAATGGTTGGAACAAATACATGGCAGGACTTTTACTTTATGGAGCTGGGATTCTCCACTGCTGCATGTTGAGAATAATTCACGAGTAAACATGACTGTGTCACTGCTGGTTTAGACACCCACCTCATCCGACTGAACAAGAGGCTGTTTTACATGTAGAATTCACGCTGCTTTGTGTGCTGTCGGGATATATCTTACGGTTGCCTTTCAGCGCCCACTGCATATTGCACTTTTAATATTCCATTAATGAAACCCATGGTAAACAATGAATTAAGTCATTAGTTTGTCCATTTTATCACCATGCTCATTTTCTTTATATCTGCCCATGTGCATATACATAGTTTAGTACATGTTAAGATTGCTTTTTTCATTTACTACAACATAAATTTACCTCAGTGAGAGCATGAGTTAGTTGAACTAAATCAGATCAGCTTTTCTGAGTTCAGGTTTACGTTTGGTGTTTGTTAAATAGGCCATACAGGTATATGCTATGTACCCACTTCTAGGGAATTGAATTAACGATACGGAATATGCTAAAAATCTCAGGTGCTGTGATATAACAACACAGAGTCTAGAGGAAGAAGAATCTCAAAAAAAAGAGACAGTGAGACGAGAGACAAGAGACAGCACTGACAGCAGGACTAGAGGCTGCAGCTCCACAGGAGATCACAACTGTTGTTGATGAATACAAGTCACGGCAGTGTTTCCTAAACAGCTGTATTCTAGAGTGTGAAAAACAATTGTTTGGAGGATATGGTGGGAAGGAGTAGAAATGGGAGAAAGTGGAGACACAGTATACTAACACAGATATCACTGAATTACATATGAATAGGATATTTTGAGATCAGGAATAGAAAACTGCTCAACATTTGATTGTGATTTGGACAACGAAACCAAATTCACATTTAGATTAAAACAATAAACAAACAAAAATGGGAAATTTGTTTTGAAAGAAAACCTTCACATAAGGAACAATCCAAATGGGAATATTAGCCAACAGATGTAATTATATAAATGACACACCAAGGCTTAAAAAAATGCCTGTCTGGCTATTGTACTGTAATGTGGCTGCAGTACCAGGAGTATGAGCAGTCTGATGGGGCTTGTGCTGATTGGACCCCCCAGGGGACTGTGTGCAATGACTAGTGAAATGTTTGCTACACATGTTGACCTGCAGTTGCTGACTGACTAACCTCTTATGCTGTCTCACCACAGAGAAGTGGATAAAAGGTTTCATGGGGCGTTCATTTACCGCTGGAGAAGCACTTCACAGAAGACTTGGGTGAAATCATTGGATTCAGAAATGAAAAGAGTGGAAGCAGCCAAAAATGTGTGATTTCCACCACATGAAAGTGCACATAGGATTTCAACTACATCATCTCAATGAGATGTTCTGTGCAAACCAATAAATGCTATTTTTATGTACTTTGAAGACATAATCCTGTGCAAGCCTCGCCTCAAGGAAGAAATATGAAACTCATATTATGAATCCACTAGGGAACTTTGAGGACAGGAGAACACAGCAATGCAAAGCAGTTTTACTCTCATCAAGCTCAACATTAATGAGTCATGTAATTATGCTGGCAGTTAAATGAACACAGTTTGTATGTAATATGTGGAAGGCTTTTATCCTTACTATTAGTTTTTTTGGCCTTTCGGCATCATCCCATACTCCCAATGAAAGCTGCCATTAAAAACATGATGTTATGATGAGTGTTATAACACTAAAATCTGATCACAGAAATCCAAAATTTGCTGCCATTTGACACACATACAGAATTGTGATCTGTATATTTAAGGATAGTTGATTTGTTGGCACTGCTATAAAGAAACTGTACCTGATGAGGACTGTAAACCCTCACACAAGGTGATTTGGTCGACAATATGATTACTATATTTCACAATATTGAATTCATTTAATCTGGAAACTATATTATTTCAATGTCTGTGATCCCATTTTGTGCAACTTCTACCATTCTTCACTGAAAGCCCTTTAACCTTTTCCTCTATCTGCTGGTTCAGCGGGTTGTCTGTGAGAAAGAAGAGCTGCCTAAACACCATTGTGAAAGTGTTCTAAGATTATTGCTGTTCAGCAGAGGAGTCACGGCACAATCTTGGAGAAACAAGCAACAGAGAAAGGAAATATAATTATCAGCCAACCAGACGCCATTCGGTTGACTGAGTTTGTACGGTTGCCTTCCAGTCGATGCTATAATGTGCCCAAAAGCCAAACAAATTCTATGCAGAGTCTTTCATTCATTCTACTATTAAACGCTTAAACCCAGACCCAACTCATTTTAGATGAAATTGAAGATTCATTTATTGAATTTTGCTATTGATTTGTATTGATTGATGATTTTATGGGTCCGTATGTCTCTTAATGTTTCTTTACCGATCATAATTGGATGCAAATTTAGTCATCTGAACTGAACTGAGTATGTTCAGTATATTTTAAATAGTTCTAATGATTTAATTTGATAATGCAGACAGATGGAAGAACATCTTTAAAATGCATGAAACTTGAGGAGAGCAGGTTCATCAGGTAAACATTAGAATATCAATTTGAGGGAGATTTCAGATTTTACCAGGCACATTGAATGCATCCCCAGCCGTGACTGTTTGTGTCAGACTCGATCAAAAACATAAAGCACCTCCATCTTTTAATGACACCTAAACGCAGCACAGATTCTCAACAGTTCACTAAGTCACTGCTTCAGTAAAAACATTTACCTGCCAGTATGCCAAACAGCCTTCTGGGATTTCCTCACCAAACTGAAACTCTACACTTTGCAGGTGTCACATTCATTTCTTTTGTGAAACAGGCTATTAGATCTCCCTGAGCTTCTCACTTCTAGACACTGAATTTCTTCAGAAAATGGAGCAAAAACCATCCTGTCAGCTAGCCACAGCCAACATGTCCACCTGACTGTGTTTTCGCATACCCTGGACGGTGGCCCTCAGCCCCATGACTGAATCACAGACTTCTAATATGTTCAGGTCATTGGAGAGAAGAGGCAGGGCTGGTCTATGCCTCATACTGGTGACAAGAAAGGCTTTACATTTCCTTAGGTTGAGTTTCATTGTGTGCTCTTCAACCCAGATGTCAAGACCATTCAGGGTCTGTTGGAGAGCTTAGGGTAGCTGGGGCATCCACATCTTGGTCACAATCTTGTCATCATTATGTCTCCAGTGGTCTGTTCTGTCCTGGGGGACGCTGTTAATCAGTGCTTGAAAGGCCATAAGCCCAAGGACATTTGGGATATTCCTAGTCAGTGATATTGTTTGTCCCTGGCAGCGCATATTCTGGCAATGGTCAGTCGCAAAGCTGATAATCTATTTTTACTTTCACTCCTACACTGAAGGAACACTGTACTGCCACTATATGATCTACATCATAAAGGCCCTGGCTAATTCAAGTGTAATTAGTGAGCACTCTAAGTCCAGGACATCACCAGCCTTGTACCCCACAGTCCATCCGACAGACTATTGTGTGTTATACGTAGAGCAGCCCTGTCAGCTGCCAAACTGTATTTGGGATGTTGTCATTCAGCATTCAGCACACCATAGACCCTCCAAATTTTTTTTCAAGAGCTGGACTGTTAATGAGATTGACCTCTGTTCATCAGTGTGTATGGAGGGCAGGATTTCAGTATGTGGACAATACCCTCATTCCATTGTCTGAGAGCAAGCCCTTCATTACACAGACACAGTGTGATGTCACATGACAAAGCTGCACTCGTCTGTTACTGGAATGGCAGCTGGTGGGGGGACGTAAATGAGGAGATAAACCTGAACAAGACGTTGAGTATTTTGTTTGACTCCGTGGTGATTGTTTGTGTTTCCTTAAGCAAACTTACACTTTGAACACCAGACAAAATACCTGAATCTTTGCTTTTTTGAGTTTTTTTCTACATCCGGGTCCAGTCTGGCCAGCGAGATGAATTTGCAAAGTGCAAAAATTACACTGAAGACATTAATAGTCAAGGGTTTGGGGGCCACATACAGCCCAATTTGATCTTAGGTGGGTCAGACTAGTAAAATATTAACATAAAAACCCATAAATAATGACAACTCCAAATTCCAAACTCCAAATTTTTTATGATATTCTGCCTGTTACTAAATGTTTTGCGTATTTGTAGATCCACTGTCATCTGTAAGTTCTAATGCACATGTGTAAATGTTAAACTGAGGCATAGCCTAATTGACCGATCGGCGGGGCCCCGACCCCTTAGTTACTGTTGCTACATGCGACAAGCATTCAGAACCTCTCCATAGATTTACATTAAAAATGCGACACATTGATGAAAAAAATGTCTGCTACTCCATGAAATAATGACACATCTTAAAACTAATCCATGCCTTCTATAGAGGAACGTTAATGAACTGGTCCTTGAAATCTATTACTTTTTTTTTTTATTGTTGCACGTTCTCTGAAACTGCCATGAAGGTTGATTGTCATGGCATGGGCAGCTGTATCTTCAAGTGTCAGTGATGCTTTTTGGAGTAATAGCTCCAAGATTTCCCCAAGATCGAGGGAGAAGGGACTGGAATATGAAGTCAAGAGTTGCATCTACAACATCAACTTCAAAAAGGATGGAGGCAAAAGCACAGTGGTCCCAACTGAAACAGGACAAGCCCCACCATTTCTATGTCAGATGCAATCAGTAAACCCTTCTGGACCAGTCCTGCTCTTGTACTGCTGGGCAAGATTTTCTGTAAATCATAATTACGTTTGTCTTAACTGAAAACCTGTAGCATCCTCATTAGACAATGTGATATCATGACTTAATTTGATTTTATTCATGAAAATTGAAAAACTTGGAGTTGTGATTTTCTATAGGTTATTATGGTATTATTTTACTGGTCTGGTCCACTTCAGATCACATATGGCTGAATGTGGCCCCTGAACTAAAATGAGTTTGAAACCCTGTTACATTTCTGTTGTCTTACAGGATTTTTTATTTGTTTGTTTTTGTTTTATTTTGTTTTGGGTTTTTTTTTTGTAATTGGCAACATTAATGAACTAACATTTAGTCCTAACTGATTTATTAATAGAACTTTCAGGGTAAATATACCATTGAGACACTTCATAACAGGGATGTTGAATGAGTCTGCCTTTTTATCATTTTCATGTTTTTCAATAACTTCCAATCTAGATCTATATCATTAATTTTTGTTGCTCATATTTCCTTCAGACATTGTTTCTGTTTAACTTTGCTTTTTGGTCATTGTTTGATTAAAAACTTAATTTAAGTTGCATTCCATGGTTTATCTTACGTTTTTCACTGTCTTTCTAAAAGAAATGTCACTATCAATTTTGGATATTACCATTATTTCCACTATTATAAGCAATAATTATCATTATTATTACGACTATTATGAGTGGTGATGCATCTATAAAACCAACACAAGCCAGGCTTCTTTCGGACTTGATAGTCCTATAGAGTGTCAGAGGTCACAGCTGAGGTTTCTTGATCTATAGAAGAGAAAAAATCTCAGGTGTCAAAACCACAGTTTTAATCAGTTATAATCAGGTCAAAAATGGCTGTAGTGTTGGTTTAAATCACAGCTTGTAAACATAACATATTTGTGTCTATATGTCATATGTTGCTTTAAAACCAGTGGCTTACTCCTATTTGGAGTTAGTTAAATTCCTGGTTTCTGACATATAATAAAATGCATGTAAACTTCCCAAAGAATACTATCATTTATCATCAATTTATTTTCATCAAGCTGCATATCCCAACATGCAATGCTGTCCCTCAGCACTCATCTGTCTGAACCAGGAACACACAGTGGAGACTCAGACTTTATTAATCCAGATAAGAGAATCAATAAAGTTCTTGTTTAGGACCAAGAATCCTGTTGACTTAGGTACATTATGTTCTGAACAGATGCTACCTCAGCGACAATGACCAGAAGATTCAGGGTTTGTACAGATGCTCTGTTACCAGCGTATGGGACTTCCAAACCAAAGACCAATGGTTCCCAACCTTTTTTGGCTCGTGACCCCATTTTAACATCACAAATTTCAGCTGACCCCAGACATTTAAAACTGAGACATTTTTTTCCTTTTGCTAAAATTAATTTGTTTTTGATCGTGTTATAGTTTGCTATACTATGTTGCAAATAAACGTTAATTTTAGGCAACATTTAGACTATATAATGTACATTTTTATTAGTAAGTTTTAATTTTTTATCAATTACTAGAAATTTCAGGCGACCCCATTTGAATTCCAGGCAACCCCATGTGGGGTCCAGACCCCAAGGGTGAAAAACACTGGCCTAAATGTTGCCTAAAATTAACGTTTATTTGTGGCATATTATAGCAAACTATTACACGATCAAAAACAAATTAATTTTAGCCAAATAAAATGTCTCAGTTTTTAATGTCTGGGGTCGCCTGAAATTTCTAATAATTTATAAAAAAAAAAAAAAATTAAACTTACTAATAAAAATTTACATTATACAACCTAAATGTTGTCTAAAATTAATGTTTATTTGCAACATATTATAGCAAACTATTACATGATCAAAAACAAAATAATTTTAGCAAAAAAAAAAGTCTCCATTTTGAATGTCTGGGGTCGCCTGAAATTTCTAATTATTTATTAAAAAAAAAAAAATTAAACTTACTAATAAAAATTTACATTATATAGTCTAAATGTTGTCTAAAATTAACATTTATTTGCAACATATTATAGTAAACTATTACACGATCAAAAACAAAATAATTTTAGCAAATAAAATGTCTCCGTTTTGAATGTCTGGGGTCATCTTTAATTTCTAATATTTTATTTTTTAAAAAATTAAAAATTTAAACTTACTAATAACAATTTACATTATATAGTCTAACCCAGTGGTTCCCAACCTCTTTTGGCTCGTGACCCCATTTTAACATCCCAAATTTCAAGTGGCCCCAGACATTCTAAACAGAGACATTTTATTTTGCTAAAATTATTTTGTTTTTTATCATGTAATAGTTTCCTGTAATATGTTGCAAATAAATGTTAATTTTAGGCAACATTTAGTCTATATAATGTAAATTCTTATTAGTAAGTTTTAATTTTTTATCAATTACTAGAAATTTCAGGCAACCCCATTTGAATTCCCAACCCTAAGGTTGAAAAACACTGCCAAAGACTAAAGTATTTTTTTCTTTTTAATCTCATAATACATCATGTGGCAGCCCTGTCGCATCATTGCCATTATCTGCAAAGTTTGCCACAGGAAAAATGTGATTCACTGAATAATTACAGTTCTTAGGTTTTACTGCCCAGAGAAAGTACACAGGTTACTATGACATGGCTGGCATTTATAAAACTGACACTATAGGGCTGATATCACTCATATATACAGCTGTGAACAATTTGTCTTGCCTGAGGCTTGACAGAAATCACATCGCCTGGCGGTGACAAAGCGAAGACAATGAATGACTTTGAACCACGTCTAACAACCCTGCCCCTACAGTGGTGATGCGTGTTTCATGTAAACCAGAGAAGTAAATGCACAAAAAAAAGAGGGGCACAGGAAGATTTAAAAATGCATAAACCTCTTAAGCCACTCTGCACAGATATTAATATTTATATATGCTTGAAGAAATGGAAGGGAGTTTATAGCCTCTTACCTAAGCAGGCTTGTTAAGTCTGTGAAACCTCTTGATTTTGTAAGAAAAATGCAATATTTTGCTGACACTAGCTGTTGACTTTAAACTACAGTAACCTATGAGACACCTACGAGATACTGTATTGACATATTCAATAATTGTAGAATAGGGACGACAACAAAGTGTCCTCAGCGTGTAAACCTCCATTGTGGCTCCTCCTTTTCTGATATGCAGGTCTGTGGCTTTAAATGTTTAGCTCTGAGATATACATAGCCAGCAAATAGAGGAGAATCTACTGTCATTCCTATAGGTCAGATCCTATATGTGGCCAAAGGAAGTGATATAAAAAGCACACATCCAGTAGAGCACTATGCACTGCAGCTTCGCATCAAATCAGTTTTCTAATCCTACTAAATTCACCCTGCCTTTCCAATTGCACCATAATTAACACCTGCTCATGTGATGTTAAATGTGCTATTCTTAGTCTGACCTACTTTTTGTCTTTTTTTTTATTTCTAATTTTTATTTACAGCTGCAAATGGTATCTGCTTATATGACCCAGCAGGATCAAGGTAATGACATCAATTTTCTGAACACCCCTGTCAGATTGTTGTGAAACTGCGCAGCGTGCTATGACTTCAGTGATGTAATTATTAGTTTTAACCTCGTAGCATCTCTGTTCTGTTCTACTGCGAAAGCATTTGACCTGATATGGTACTAATTTGCAGATGAAACATAAAACACATAACTTTACATCAAAAAACAATGATAAAATGTTGTAACGGCAATTGCTAGGAAGCAAAAGCAGTTGTTTTTTTTTTTCTAAAACCACAGGATATTGGAAAAGTGCTGAATGCTGGAACTGGATGCCTGTGGATTATCTGTTCTCCACTCAGCACCCACTTAACACAACAGTGGCCTCACTTTTATCCAGGCATTTAGCCTTAAAGATGCTCAGTGGTCAAGGGCAGCTTACAGATGTCAATACATGCTATGGTAAGAATGTAACACCCAAAACAATGAGTTCAGATTTCCTATTTACACAGCAGTGCCAAAGATTTGTCACAACAGTTGTAAAACATCAAGCTAATTCAGAGTTGTTATCATTTGTCGTCATCTTGTTGTAGCACTGTTTTAATTAACTGAGACTATATAATGCTTTGATATGATCTAAAGGTGCACTGAAAACCATATTTTTCATCTATCTTGCATTCTTCACATTCCCTGACAGTCAAGAGGACTAACTGTTGAATTGGAAAAGGATGTTACTTCTTATTTTTTTCCCCTTTCATTTACTATAGAAGTCTGTGGAAAAGTAAAACCTCACCAACAAACACAGTCAATTATAGGAGCCTGTAATAATTATCTGTATTACAAATATTGCTCAAAATAAACTAATTAAAATAACAGGGAATAAAAATGAATTGGGAAAGAATAATGATGAATAATGAAAAGAAAGCAAGTTCACTGTGATTTTAAATGTACAGGAAACAGAATATCATCAACAAACTGAAAAGTGGTACTTTTATGTGATGTTATCATACTTACCTTGAGTTTAAAACCAATAGAATTACAATGAATAAACAGTTCTCACAGGTTAACTCAGTATTTAGTGATTCAGTAAACCTTCAACTCTCTTGGATCGACTGTCTAGATGTTTTCTGAAATAGTCTCCTGTTATGTCCCAGAGGCTTTCATGGTTTTTCATCCTTTTCTCTGTCCAGATGATCCCACATAGCTTCTAAAATATTTATATTTTTCTGAAATGCATGACTGCACACGTGCATTTCTTTGTAGTAGTATGTGTACAATAGGAATACACAGATGATATGTAAACAGTATTAAAAACAATAAAAATACAGGGCCTGTCCCTGAGTCCCCAGCTGATGGACAGGCCCAAAACACCTCACAGGGGAGGGTCTTAACCTGACGTCCAACCTGGCGCCCCACAATATGGAGGAGTCGCGTCTCTGCTCCAAGCACCTCCCGGATCACCGAGCTCTTCACGCCCTTTCTAAGGAACAATTCAGCCACCCTGCAGAGGAAACCCATTCCACAATCTCGTTCTTCCGGTCACTTCCCACAGCTCCAGTGCATGGGTGAGACTGGGAGAGGAGATCAACCGGTAAATTAAGAGCTTTATCTTTCACTTCAGTTCCCTCTTCACCACAACAGACAGATCACTGCCTACGCCACACCTGTCAGGCTGTCAATCACTCGCGCAATCCTTCCGCCACTCGTGATCAAGACCCTGAGACACTTAAACTCCTCCCCCAAGTCATCGTCAACCCAGAGAACTATGAGAACCATGTGTTCAGATTTGGTCATTGTCTAGTACATAAATACAACCAGACAGTGTTTGAAACTTGAGCATCAATTTCCACTCAACATACACACCCACCCTCACCCTACACAGCTCCAGTGTGCACTATAATATAGATCCTTTTACGTGACCGATAGTGTCTATCACTGATCATAGCTCTCACTACTGAATTTTTTTTGTTTTTTTTGTCACTAATCCATAGTTTGTTTTTTCTTTTATAATTGACACATTTTTATATGCATATTTATTCTATCTTGTATATATATAGAGTCTGTTTTATTTATCGCTCCTGCCTCCTGAACCAATTGCATCAAAATTTCATTTTTAGATGTAAATCTGGAATGACAAATAAAGTGTATTTCTATCTAATATTTGTGTTAAATACATTCCCGAACTTTACAGTGTGGTTCAGGTCTGGAAATTAAGAGCGTCTCTTTATTCTTCCCAGAGCTGTGCATTTTAGTGGGACTAAAAACTTTACAATCAGTTGTCAGGAAAACTCATTCTTATAATTAGCTTTGTCATGGACTCCTACACCCAATCCCAATTCACCCCTTGGTAGGGGTTGAAATATTCCCCTATGAAATAGGACAACCCTTCGAGACCTGTTACATCATCAGCAGTCATCGATGCCGCTATAAACAGATGCGACAACTTTGTTTTCGAAATAATCCACCATGCCATCAGCAGCTCTTTTCCATGGGCTTTGGGCATCTTTTTACGGCTATCAACTATAAACTGCAGAAAAGAGGTCTATAACACATTAAAATGGCATTAAACGGTCGATAAAATGATTAAGTTGTTTACAAAGAAAATACGTACATTTGTGTGTTTCTTTCATCACACTGCTGCACTTTTTTGCTGTGTTTAACTCTATCTTGCCGATGATTCAAACAGAATTATGGAAGATTTCTCATATCCCTCCGTTTGTAGTGTGGTCCTGAAAAATCTCTGTTTCAAGGGCCAAACAGCCCCCCCCCCCCCCCCCCCCCCAGCCCTTCACCTCTGACTCATTGAGAATTGGGACACCCCTACCACTTCACGTGAATGTGCAAAACAGAGGGGTAAGAGGGAGGGCGAAGAGGTGAATTGGGATTTGGCCCTATTTTCCACCACTTGTTGCATTTCACCACTGCCAGCCATTTGTTCAATCTTTACTCATTATTCATGTTTTGCCCCGCCCCAAAGGGGAGGCAAGGGGTACTGTTGGTTGAATTCACACCAAACTGGGTTTATAGATTGCCAGTGACCCAGAATAGATGTGAATACCTTTTGAGAAAAGTAGGTCAAAGTTAAATGTTTTTAAAATAATTTTTTGCTTTTTTTCCCATTTACTTATAATGGGCAAAATTTGTCTATGCTGTCTATGTCTATGCTGACATCAGTACACACACAGACATGATGACATCAGCTGGATGATGCCAAAATAAGCTACAATATGTGCGAGGGACAGGGTTTGTTGTGTCTGGAACCACTTGCTTAGTTCTTCTTTTCATTATTTCCTGTCTGTAAGTCAGTAGGGTGGCCATAGCATAGTTTTACAGCAGATTCTAATCAGATTCATCTAAGAAAATTCCATCTACTCCAGTGCGTCTGACAACCTATTGTTTTGATAAGAAGAAAAATCTGTCACTGTCATTTCACCCTAGAAGCTAATCCTCAGCCTGATGAAAATATTATATCGATCCCCATTGTTGTCAGAAAATGAAGGAATACTTTAGGTCGTGTTGGCATGACAAATGAGTCAGACCAAATGGATCAGCCTATCAAGCATGTCCAACTAATACTGAACGGTGAAAGTAGAGCAAAGGGTGAATCAGTGCAGATTGTAGGTGGAAGGCATACAGCAGGGTGTTTCAGTGTCTGGGGGGGGGGGGGGGGGGGGGTAATGACATTGTATCTGAAACTACAACATGACGTAACAGCCCTGTTAAATAATAATAATAAATCTAGCTTTTTGAGACGCAGCAGTTTCTATGATACATTTTAGTGAAATTAATCATGTAATTTACTAGTCTGAGCGAAGAGCAGCAGTGCCAACATGACAGTGCCACAGTGATAAGGAGCTCTAATACACTGTTTTCAGCTCTTGGCAGAAATGATGGCTGATGCAGTTTAGCTGTAGAATTGCTCAGCCTTTTAAGAAACAGACAAGGCTATTCCTTCAACTTAATGTTAAAACCACAGCAAACATTACTGTTTGACATGACACGTAGCACAGCTCTCTTTGCCTGCAACTTTATATTAGCACTTTGACAAAGTGATGCTGAGGAGAAAAAACACAATTTATAAAAAGTGTTTTAGACACGGTCTGACTTTTTCCTTACATCAGACATAAGGCTGCACACACAGATGAGGTTGGAGTTTTACATACACACTATATGGATTTGATCTCAGTTTTTCATAGTTTATCATTTCATTGTAATACATACGTAGCCTGGCCCCCCAAAAAAACTAAAATTATATCTCTAATATTTTGCTGGACCATCCTTAGCTTTGAGTACACACACATTCCCTGTGGAATTGTTTTGATCAGATTTTATGTACACATGACTTTACTGGAACTAGACCTGACCAACAGAGGCCATCCCAGATCATAACACTGCTCCCACTGTACTGTAGACACTAGGCATGATGGGTAATCACTTCATCTGCCTCTCTTCTCATCCTGATGCATCCATCACTCTGGAACAGGGTCCATCTGGACTCATCAGACCACATGACATTTTTCCATTGAAAAACTGTCCAATCTTTATGCTGTCTATCAAACTGATGGTTGTTTAAGAAATGAAAAGGTACTCAGTGCATCCATTGGGGTTAAAGAGCTTGTTGCAGCTTAAGCATATGTTATCAACGTGCTCAGTTAAATCCAGGTGACAGCTTTTTTTTTTTTTTTTTTTTCCAGGCTGTGTATATGTCCCATGTGTCACATTTCACTCTGTGTCCACTGTCTTTGTCGGCCTCTGGAAGCTCTGGAAAATTGATGTCATGACAAGACTGTCCCTTCAAACCAAGGGTTTTGTCATTTGTTATCATGGGAAGATGTAAAGAAATCAAGATGTTACAGAATAAATGGAGTTAGGTTCATCCGTACAAACAACAGCACAGAAATATTAACACCATGGGACCACACAGCCATCCAATCCTCCAGGAGGAGACATCGATTTAGACTCTTAAAAGTACTTGAGGATAAAAAGCATCCCTGGCCAAAAGTCATTTAACCTATAACTAAGATTTTTACTGGTACATAACATCAGATGCTTGAACACCAACAGAAAAAAAGCAAATTGTAGGAAAATAACCACTGTGACTAAGGCTTTACCATCTGGGAGAGTGTTATGTGATCAGATTAGAAAAATGAACAATGAAATAAAATGAAATGAAAATGAAACTGTTCATCCAAATTATCATCACTATGTAAGAACAACTGTGAGGAGAGACAAGGTCACTGTATATTAAAAATCTATGTAAACCTTTGACCCTCTGAGAACATGATAAAATAAAATAAAATAAAATAAATTAACCCTTCAGTGTGCTACTTCAGCCAAAGGAAACACAGTGTATATTAAAATGAGAAGTTTATCATTGTGTAAAAATAAATGTCTGACCTCAGGAACACAACCAAAAGTCAATAAAGCTGGCAGTGATGCTGGAAAAATCTAGCTAAATGTCTTAGAGTGGCACAAGAGGAAAGGTCAGACACAAATTTTTGCGTTTCAAGTAATTTCCGATTTTTTTTATTATTTTTTTTTTTATCACTGAAATCACTGTGATTAACTGGTTGTGTGGCTAAATTGTGTGTGTTTTTAGATCAGTGTGTTTTCATGATGATAAAGTGATTCTACCATCCAGAGAGGCCACTATCATCATGGTAACTTAATCATTCTGAAACACATCTGGCACATTATAAGGAGAAAACACATGGCTGGCAGTCCAATTCCCCTGATGCTGCATTTTGCTGCTGGTGTTTTTTGTTTTTTTTTTTTCCATCACAGTATATAACTGCACCATGGGACACATTTAGTCTACTTAGTTATTTTATCTTTATATATTTATTTATTTTGTCAAGGTAAAGAGCGATTGGAAGTGAGCCACAGCTTTGGAACAATAGCTGTAATAACATCTGTGGTGATATTTACGCAAATTAGGATGGATTTGTTCTTAAGTATTGTGTGAAAAGCACACATTTTCAGTGCGATGCAGCTGTTCCAGGGACAGGAGGTGTAACACTGTGACTCACTGAGACTGATCACTGTTCCACATCACAGCAGGAGGTTGAACCGAGAAGCTGTAGAAAACATGAACCAGACTCAAATGAAGATTCATGAGATGCTCTTGTCATTTAGTTGCAGAATTTGTTTGATGGATTTCTGATTTCCTATGGGAACAGCTGTCTGAACTGCAGTTTTATTGTTTCAAAGTAAGTATCCACTTCTGTTGTGCATCTTTAAAAAATAATAATAATAATAATGGCACCAAAACTTTTTTTTTTGGTTATGATCATGAAATCTCTTACTTGTTGTGTTGTACTTCACCCCATTAATGTACTCAGGGCAGGGTCTCTCTACAATGCTGCCGATGCTGCTTCGTGGCCAGCAGGTTCCAATCTCATCGGTTGTGGCATTGCAATATAAACCTTAGAATAAATGAAGTTAAAAAAGAAAAAAAAGAAAAAAAAAAAAAAAAAAAAAGAAAAAAAAAGACGGACGCTTTTAATTTCCTTCTTTTCACAACTCTGTCAATACTGAACATATAAAAAAAGGATCTTACCATCAGTGCTCAGCAAAGACAATGAAGCGTTTTCCAAAGAGTGTCTTGGAAAGCATCTAATAAACTGCAGTTAAGGTCCCCGAGCTCTCCAAATATGATCTGATAAATGGTAGCATCCATGGTGTGAGCTTTAGATGGGAGAATAATCCAAAGTCCGAGAGGGAACGGACACACTGAGCCCAGCGGTGTTCATGGGCTTGTGAATCGGAGCAACAGTAATGACAAGTGTACTGAGCCCTGCGCTCCTGCTGAGAGCCGCGTCCCCGACCAATCACAGCCGCGCATCCGCACATCCATCCACGTGCTGCAATCACCCGGTGAAAAGCAGGAGACGCACCGTGGGCTAACTGACCATATCACGGGCTCAGGCATCCTGACATTTCACACCTGCCTCCCACCTGGCGGCTTGGTTTGTGAGGGAAATTCTGCTGCGTGCAAACCGAAAATAAACCCGCGTCCTTCCTCTTGTTTCCGTGGATTTTCTGTTTTCATGAGCTCCTTACTCCTGTTTCCTCTAATATATATATGTGTTTCTTAAGTTACTCATTTAGGCCTATGTAATCACTTAAACAGAGACAAGAAGAAGAAGAAGAAGAAGAAGAGGAAGAATCTGAGCAGATAATCATCATCATCATCATCATCATTAATATTTTACACACCAATTACTGTTATCATGTCCTCAATACATGGTGGTCAATAATACTAAAAGAAGAAGAAGACGACGAAGAAGAAGAAATTAGGAGGAGAAGAGGAAGAATCTGAGCAGATAATCATCATCATCATTAATATTTTACACCAATTATTGTTATCATGTCCTCAATACATGGTGGTCAATAATTCTAAAAGAAGAAGACGAAGACGAAGACGAAGAAGAAGAAGAAGAAGAAGAAGAAGAAATTAGGAGAAGAGGAAGAATCTGAGCAGAAAATCATAATCATCATCATCAATATTTTACACCAATTATTGTTATCATGTCCTCAATACATGGTGGTCAATAATACTAAAAGAAGAAGAAGAAAAAGAAGAAGAAGAAATTAGGAGGAGAAGAGGAAGAATCTGAGCAGATAATCATCATCATGATTAATATTTTACACACCAATTACTGTTATCATGTCCTCAATACATGATGGTCAATAATACTAAAAGAAGAAGAAGAAGATGAGGATGATGATCAGAAAGCTTGTACCATTTCCATATTCAGAAAACGATTAAGAATGTGTTAAGTTTTTTTTGTTTTGTTTTTTTTTTTTTTATCATTCCATGGTTTGAAGTTGTAATGGATGTTGACCACCATGTACGGAGGACATGATAACAGTGATGAGGATAACTTTTCATCATCATCATCATCACATCTTCTTCTTCTTCTTTTAGAATTACTGACCACCATGTATTGAGGACATGATAACAGTAATTGGTGTGTAAAATATTAATGATGATGACTAAAAATCTTGGATTAGCATCTTCGTTCAGTCTAAAACTTTAAAACTCATTGACCTTGTGGAGTTCAAAACTATTCAAAAAATGTATAAAGCAAAGAATAACTCATTGCCGGTCAATATTCAAGAAATGTTTTGTGAAAGAGAGGGAGGCTATGATTTATGGGGAAATTTACATTTAAAGATTCATAAAGTACACACTACGTTAAAAAGGTTCTGTATCACCATCTGTGGAGTGAAATTGTGGAACACATTGTGTGTGGAGGTAAATCAAATATCTAACATAATTCAGTTTGAAAAAAAAAAAAGATATAAAGAATTGATTCTTGAGAGGTACAGTACTTAATAATGACAATGAGGGCTGTTTGTTATGGATGATGTTGTATTGATAAATATGCTGTAATTATTGAGGAAAATTGTTGAATTGTTGAGTCTGTCTGTATGACTGTACTGATGATGATGATGATGATGATGATGATGATGATGATGAAGAGTTATCATCATCATCACTGTTATCATGTCCTCCGTACATGGTGGTCAACATCCATTACAACTTCAAAACCATGGAATGATAAAAAAAAAAAAGAAAAAAAAAAAAAAAAGAAAAAAAACACCTTAACACGTTCTTAATCTTTTTCTGAATATGGAAATGGTACAAGCTTCCTGATTGCTACTAATTGACTTCTTTGCACAACATAATATAGAAATGAAAATTCAAGGAAGCAAACAATAATAATACACACAAAAAAAAGAAAAAAGAAAGAGTCATATTTGAGAAGGAGGTTTTAAAGATGAAGCTCTAATCACACATTGTAAACCATGAAATTACACTTACTTTTGTGTTTTCATTGTTTACTGTGAGTCCTTGAACGCCTCATAGGTTTTATTTGCACACCTGGGGTCTGAGGGTACCTCCACCAGGACATATGAATATTGAAACACGTCTTCTTGTGCATTCTTGTGAGTTTTATTAACCATTTAATGCCCTTTCTTCACATCAGTTTATGATAGAAATACAAGTGATTTCTAAAACATGTCTAAAGCACAACTACAGAAAGTATCTACACAGTCCCTACCATCTGCAGTGACTGGCAGTAACTCTGGTCAGTGATCCGCTGAACTCTGGTCCGACTCTCATGTCTTTTACATTATTTTTTCAAAAGGTTCTAACAAATAATGGAGCCAGTTACTGTAGGCTGAAGTGTTCCCTAATGAACACTTCAGCCATATAATAATAATCTGCTTAAATCTGCACAGTTCTTATCATCGTCTGTGTGATACTTGTGGTTAAATGAGGTTTGTTCAGAGTATTATCACTCTAAAAAGAACATGTATATGAAGTATTTATCATTCCCAATGTGTTAGTCAAAGATTAAAAGAACCATTACTGTTACATTTAGGACACCTTCATGCACAGTTAACAACAACTGAATAAGACAATGCAATCATTTTTTATTTGCAGTAACAAAAAGAATAAGCGAATCAGCTTTCCAAAATTCCCTAAATCACTTACAATATGCACGATTTCAGTAGTTTTTGTCTTATTCATGAAGCACAAAGTAGTGGCTTGAGAGCATGTAGGCCTAGAGGCAAAATAATTAAAACTTTGGAAGCTCAAACGATTAACTTGTTTGGTATATTTTTCAATAACATGAAAACATCATTGAGAAAATGTGAAGTTATTCTCCAAGGGCTTCTACTGTTTTGGATAAAAAGCTCAATCTCTCAACTGATTTATTCAGCCAATTTAAAGTTAGTAATGACATTAATTACTTAGAACTAAAAAAGTGCAATGAAAAACATACTTTTCACTAGCCCTCTGTATACTGGGTCCTGGTTGAATGAACTATAGCTAGAAAGGAAAAGAAATAAGACATGCAATGGTGTGGTCAAGGTTTGGTTTAGGACAGTAAAAGTCAATGTTTCTTAGTCTGTACTTAGTATTTAAGTGTGTAAATGCACTCACACTGTCATTTATAGCAAATACAGTGCATCGTACACTGTAAAAAAAAAAAAAAAAACATAAAAAAAACAGTAATATTCCAGCAGCAGGGGTGCCGAAAAAATATTGTAAAATAACGGAAAATAACCATCTCATAAAAATATGGCAATTTTCCATAATTAAAATACAGTTTTGCAATTTTTTTTTTGACTTTTTAATGTTTAATAAAGAATATTTACATGTATTAAAAGAATCTAATTACCTTTATTTATTTATTTATTTATAAATAATTTTCAATGAGACTAAGTTGTATAATCCACTGATAAAAACTGTATTTTGACAGTTTATCAGTGCTTATACATGTTATGCATTCACAAAAATACATTTATTCAACATTTTTGTTGTAATTACACAAGACATTTGTCAATTAACAAACAAGTCTTGTTAAACTTGCAGAACAAATACTTCTTTTACGGTTAATTGTCAGTAATTTTTACTCATTTTATTTTTATTTTTTTTACTGTATTAAACTTTAAATTAACAGTTTAATCTCATAAACAGAAAAGAAATATTTGTGAAATTCCGATACATTTGCAAATGTTTTTTAACTGTATTTTTCTGTGAAAAAAGAAAACATTTCTTTTAAAAAAACGGAAATGTGATGGTTATTCACAGTTACAGTTTTTTCGTGTTATTTTACATTTGACGTTTAAAATCACAGTCTATTTTTGTCATTTCATTGATATTTTCCTGTATCTTAAAAATACAGGGAAAATCTGTAAAATAAACAGTGAAAATTCTGTTAAATTACAGATTTGTTTTACGGTGTAAGTATACAGATGTACGCTCAAAATGATCAAAAAGTCAACTGTGGAACTCTGAACACTGAACAATCATCATCTCAGAAGGGAACAAACTAGAGCTGACAACAGATGTGATCGCTGTGGCAGCATCGAATACTGTTCTGTACAAAGTCACAATCAATTAACCCATAAAGACTCAAACATCCACCATCAACCAAAACCATCTACTGATCTAAACTGTTAAATATCTGTTGATCCACTAATCCTATCAATACATATAAATAATTGGTATAAAATACAGTTTGTCATCTTTTATGGTCATCAAATATGGCTCATTCGGACGTTCAGAGGCTCAGTATGAACTTGGAAACTTCGTCATCTTCTACAACAGTGATTCACCAGTAAAACCCATGGAGTTTGATAAATAACAGCGGTCGTATATTCAGTTAATAATAGATTTTACAGAAAAAGTCACTTTTTATTCAGTTTTTCTGTTTCTGATATAACAACCATCAGCTTTAATCTGAGCTTTTATGAACATCTACATGATCGGTGAATTCTATTTTTCAGTGAAATTACTTGATTTTCTGAAAAAGAAAAAAACACAAAATACAGAGGATAATATAAAGTACATGGTGATAAATCCCTTCAGAAAGGTTAAATTTAGAGGACGAAATCATTTGGGAATTGACACAAAAGTAAAACTGGGTCTTTATGGGTTAAACAAACTGTCAATGCAAGTTAGACAATAATGTGACAGATAACAAACATAAGGTTAAGTCTGATGGTTGATATTCTGACAGGCAGTAAATCACAGTGGATCAATCGTTAATCCATGAAGACCCAAACAGCCACTGGCGACTAAAATCATCTACTGATCTAAAATGTTTAATTATTTATGATCCACTAATCCTATCAATACATGCAAGTAATTGGTATAAAAGGCAGTTTATCATCTTTTCTATGGAAGTAAATCTGTCTCATCAGATTTTGAATTATAAAAGCCATTGAATTTCTAGCACTGACATTTTTTTTGCACTGAAATTAAGTATCTGAATTTTTTTGTCTCTGAATTCACCTATGTTCATAAATGTAGAATAAAAAAAAAAATTCAGATGCAAAAATTTCAGATGCAAAAAATTCAGATGCAAAAATTCAGAAGCAAAAAATTCAGACGCAAAAAAATTCAGACACAAAAAATTCAGATCACACATCCATGCTGAGCGTCTTCTTGCGTCCATGTCACATGACCAACCTACCGTAACTCGATTGGCTGGCTGTCGGTTCAGCTTGAGACAGAATCGATTGCTTTTCCTTGGTGTCCCGGAGGTACGATCTGAATTTTTTTGCTTCTGAATTTTTGCTTCTGAATTTTTTGCATGTGAATTTTTTGCGTCTGAATTTGTTGTGTCTGATTTTTTTGCATCTGAACTTTTTGCTTCTGAATTTTTTTGCTTCTGAATTTTTTTTTATCTGAATTTTTTGCTTCGGAATTTTTTGCATCTGATTTTATTTTATTCTAAATTTGTGAACATAGTTAAATTGAGAGACAAAAAATTCAGATGCTTAATTTCAGTGCAAAAAAATTCAGTGCTAGAAATTCAATGGCTTTTATAATTCAAAATCTG
This sequence comes from Sphaeramia orbicularis, assembly GCF_902148855.1. Classification (NCBI taxonomy): domain Eukaryota; kingdom Metazoa; phylum Chordata; class Actinopteri; order Kurtiformes; family Apogonidae; genus Sphaeramia; species Sphaeramia orbicularis. The sequence goes on from NC_043973.1 coordinate 28,245,160, forward strand.
ATGAGACACATTTACTTCCATACTTTTCATGGTCATCAGATATGACCCATTTGGACGTTCAGAGACTCCGTAGTGAACTCAGAAACACTGTCATCTTCTTCAACATTGATTCACCAGTAAAACCCATGGAGTTTGATAAATGAGGATGAAGACACTTGGTTTATGTTCAGTTAATGATATATTTGCTGATCAAGTCACTTTTTCTTCAGTTTTCTCAGTTTCTAATATAATAACCTTCAACTTTAATATGAGCTTTTATGAACATCTGCGTGATCAGTTAATTAAATATAGAAAAATACATGATTTACACCAGGGGTCTCAAACATGCGGCCCGGGGACCAAATGCAGCCCGCCAAAGGTTCCAATGCGGCCTGTGGGATGAATTTGCAAAATGCAAAAATTCCACAGTCAAGGCTGTGGAACTCCTTTTAGTTCAGGTTCCAAATACAAACCAATATGATCTACAGTAAAAGAGTAACAGCAGAATAACCTACAGTTTGATGTGAAAAAATATTACACTATGCATATAAATAATGATAACTTCACATTTTTGTCTGTATTTTAGTGCAAAAAAATAACATTAAATTATGACAATATTTACATTTGCAAACTATCCTGTAAAAATAAAATGTGAGTAACCTGAACAAATATGAACAACCGGAAATGTCTACAGAAAATTAAGCACAATTTTAACAATTTTCTGCCTGTTACTAAGTGTTTAGTGTCTTTATAGAACCGATCCATAATGCACATGTAGAAATGATAAGTTAAAGTATAATATTGTCAAAATTGCACTTATTTTTCTTAAGAAATTTCACTTTTTTCAGGTTATTCACATCTTTTTTGTTTGGATAGTTTATAAAAGTATTTTCATAATTTAATAACACAGACAAAAATATGGAGTTGTCATTACTGATAGGTTATTATGTTATTTTTTTATTGGTCCGGCCCACTGGAGATCAAATCGGGCTGAATGTGGGCCTTGAAAGAAAATGAGTTTCAGAGCCCTGATTTATTCTGAAAAAAAGGAAAATTCAGATGATAATGATGTAGTAATTGGTGATAAATGAAAGGTTAAATAGAGAGAAAAATCATTTAGAAGGTGCCATAAAAGTAGCACTGGGTCTTTATGGGTTAAAAAGGAGCAAAGAAAATGCTTATGCCAAGTATTAGACGGATGGATGGAACTGGCCCCTGATCCATACTGTTCTTTCTGCCTCCACAGAATCGTAGGATCTTTTATACATATTATATGGGGATGCCATAAGGTTATTAGACTGTGATGAAATGTTATGATGATAGGAATACAGTCACCAGCACATACCGCTGTACATCTCTTAAATAAGAAACATGAAAAAACATCAAATCTGGCAGAAAGGACTTATTGTAGTGAAAAAGGAACCCCCTGACCGCCCCCCAAGAAGTCACTGCCTTTTGAACTTTTTTGGACATATCGTACCTGGATCTTAAGTGAGAGATTCTATAATACACAGCAAAGCACAATCTGAACATGGTCAATCTTAATATGGAATTTGAAAAGATTTGTGTTTGAATAGGTTAAAAATCTCTCGTTCATTCTGCTATCTTCAATGTGTTTTGCTGACAGAGTAATAAAAAAATAGGAACAAAAAAGCAACAAATAAGAATGTTGTATCTCTATTTCCAGTTTTGGTAAGTGCACAATGGCCTGCTTCATTTGAGACAACAAGAATTTCTTGAAATTTGTGCAGTACGTCACTAAATTTACCAGTATAACACATGTAAGAGACGAATACACAAATAAACATAGCATCAAATAAGACACAAACCCTGGTCTCCTGTGTGTAATTGTGCGTAAAATCACAAAGTTTGCCTCTGTAACCACCCCACAACCTAAGTTTTTAACCATTTTTATGGCTTCCCACGTCACCAATTTATTATTATTATTATTATTATTATTATTATTATTATTATTATTATTATCTATCTATCTATCTATCTATCTATCTATCTATCTATCTATCTATCTATCTATCTATCTATCTATCTATCTATCTATCTATCTATCTATCTATCTATCTCATCATCATCATCATTTTACCTCTCACCTAAGTTTTTAACAATTTTTATGGTTTCCCACATCATCAATTTATTATTATTATTATTATTATTATTATTATTATTATTATTATTATTATTATTATTATTATTATTTATCTATCTATCTCTCTATCTCTCTATCTATCTATCTATCTGATCATCATCATCATCATTTTACGCCTCACCCAAACAATAAACAGTAGACACCCACCAATATCCACACATTTTGGACCCCACATCTCAACAAAATTATCTTTGTTTTTAATCTTATTTTAAACTAATTTATTTTTTTGTTTATGCTGACTTACATTCGGACTTTGTTCTAACTCCACACTCATACCGTTCTATAATTTCACCCAAGAAACAGCAACAGCAAACATACAGTGATGATACATTAAGCCAAAAGCAGAGAAGCAGAGTGTTGAATGTGACAGAGGAGTGAGCTGTGAAATCAGATCTTACTCACACTGGGACAATTTCTTTGTCTTAATTTCTACATACAGTAATTCAAGTGACTAAAATTACTTATAGCAGCACTTAATCAAAGCCACAGATGTACTGCTGCAGCACGTTTAACCCGCCTCTTGGAAAGGTTTCGCGCTTTTATTTCAATGTCACATAACTGCTGCCGGCAATTGAAGAGCTGTAGAAAGAGTGAGAGTTCTCAAAATAGGTTGGCTTCCTCTTTAACAGAATGGGTTTATGGTGTGTGGAAAATGGGAAAATAATTATAATCACAAAGAAAACTAATACTCCTAGCACTTAACATTTTGTAAAAAAGTGACAGTAACATGGAGGTTGAGTGGCTCTCACTTAAGTGCAGATCAAGCTGTGTGTCAAGTTTGATGTAAGAGGTATGTGTCACAAAAAAATAAAACCCTTCAGATTATAGGAGCATAGATTGTACCACTGGTAGTATTTATTTAATTATTAGGGTTTTTTTTTTATGTTTGAACCTTCTCATTTTATGACAAATCAAAAATATATATCATAATAGAATTTGGTCGATACTTCTGGAAAATAATATTGTAAGTTCCAAGAAGTTTGAGCTTTATATCAATATTAGTTTTTGAGAAATTAGGGCTTGGAAATAGGCTGTGACTAAAACTAAATAGATTTTAAAAAAGAAGTCATTCAACTATTTATGATAGATGCTTGAAATTTTTACTGAAGTGTCCAAATGTAGATGTCTTTATCTTCTGCAAAAGAACATCCACAGATGTTTATTTACCAAATTACAGCTTAGAAAATTGATGTTTTTAAATGCAGCTATTTTGGCATTGCTGTGGCTATCTCTACAATGAAGATCAGATTTTGAAATATACAGTCGTAGAAAAAATTAATTGTTTTCCTCAATTTGTTGTTCATTTTAATGCCTGGTACAACTAAAGGTACATTTGTTTGGACAAATATAATGATAACAACAAAAATAGCTCATAAGAGTTTAATTTCAGAGCTGGTATTTAGGCATTTTCATGTTTTCTTGATAATAACCCAAATCACTTCAGTTCTTACATCAGAACTATGGCATTGTACTGACAAAAACAGTGCTTTTAGGCATTCCATGTTTTCTTTTCTGTGTGTTTTAGTCACATAATACACACAGGAGTCAGTACTTGATTGCATAATAATTGTTTTTGATGACTTTTGATGGTCTAATAATTTTCAACTGTTTTCAACTATATGTCTCATATTGTAAATGCAGTATTTTCTAATTAAAAATTAAAGTTTCTGATTTATCATTATCATTAAAAATATAATGTTCAAATGCATATTGCCCATGTATGAGGTCTATTATATACACAGTTATAGCAAAGAGCATGTCTTATATGGCATATGCTCAAAATACAAAGTCCTTATCTTTAACCAAAATGTTACTTAGTCAATCAATAACACTGTTTTTGTTTCAGATGGAAATGCACTGAAGACTCATGTACAATATTTTGTATTTTGTGTCTAAATTTTTCTGAAATCTTCTGAAATTTGTTGATTTGAGGCAGAATTATCCCTAGTGGGAACTTTGTCTTAAACAAAAACAAGGATCTCCTCATAAAACTTTGCTTCAGCTCTAATTGCACAGGAGCAGTAAAACCTGATTTGGAAACAAACCCCCCACATCTGAGTTTCATGCAGGACATTTACAGAGGATAGGCCAACTCTGTTTTTACTCCAATGTACCTTTAAGATTCCCAGGTTCTGATGTGAAGGGCAGGCTCACCACTTACAGATAACAACTGAGAGATAGGAAAATGTCTCTTACCGTAGGTGTCATCTTTCTCATCATCTTTGAAGTTGTTGCTCCTCTGAAGGATTTCAGTTTGCTCTTCCAGTGAATATCTGCATTATATGGTGACATGAGCCTTCTGTATTCCCACCCGAAACACTTTTTAAAACTTTCATTTATCACCACCTGTGCAGCCTCCATCATCTTAAACCAGAAAAATGGTTAAATAAATGCATGGAGGAAGTAAAAACTGTTGCAAACCCCATCTAATACTATTACAGGACCTCTGTGTTCACTAAACTACAGCTGGTAATTTACAGTGGAAGTTTTACTGAAACAATTACAGACAGTTTTGCATAAAGCTAAAATCACAGATAGATAGCCTTTGCAAATACACTATCCATAAAGTTGTAATAAATCTGTTTTCAGACACATTCGTCTTTTTATTCCTATTTATACACATCAGTAACCACCTTTGACCAGATGCAATAATTACATACTAACTCTCAGTTACATTTTATCCAACAAAAAAATTTAATTGTCAACATCATTTTATGAGAACAGGCAAAAATTGTTGATTCAGCTTTATTGGAAACAGTAGCCACTTTTCCACACAGATCCCGGAAAAAAGGTGAGACAGTGATCCTGTATTTTTTCCATCATTGACTGTTTTCCACAGCCAAGCCAAAGGAGTGACAGAGGTGAGACCAGCTGGACTTTAACACAGCAGACCTCCGTTCTGGAATCAAAGGGGCGGTGACACAGCGCTCATTGTTAAATCCCCCTGGCACAGGAAAGACAGCGGGTGCATATGGAGGCACTGGCATGGATTCTGCAGCTCGTCACAGCCAGCTTCGTGCTCCGGGTGAAAATGGCATGTAGCTGCAGAATCATGCCAGTGCCTCCTGTTGTCTCTCCTGCGTCAGGGGTCACCGTCATTAAAACGTCACTCCTTGGTTGTGGAACGAGAGGTGTTCTTTTTACATAGTACTGCAGAATCATGATTCCACCTTTATCACGACTCTGTTACTACCTCCAGAGGCATTACAAATGTAACAGGGTCAATTATTTTGCCGCAATGTGAGTATGTAGATCATGTATTGTTTGTTATAATTACACAAAATCTACTCATTTAATTTTCATTTCTTTTGGTTAATACCTGACATTATGGGCCTCTGAGTCAGTATGTGGAACTTTTAATTTGAGTCTTTTCCCCAACAAGTAGTTTACAGTGTGACACTGCCCGCTATAACTAGAGTTTTCACGCTTTTACCTCTTCCCTTTTGCTCCGGATCTCTGTGGGAGAGGTAAGCAGCCGTACAATTCATGAAAGTTTTTGGTTTAGCCTCTGCTGATTTGATTTTTTTGTATGAACTGGCTAGTTCGAACTTTATGAGGTGCTTATGATGTGCTGGAACACATTTTTGTATCATTTGGTTTGTGCAGGGGCATGTTTTACGGGGGTCGCTGACCGGACGTTTTTGTTTTGTGTCACTTTTGTCAGGTATGTTGTATTTTGTTTTAATAATTTAATGTGCCCTTTTGTTCCAGATCTCTGTGGGAGAGGGGCATGTTTTATGGGGGTCGCTGACCGGAGGTTTTTGTTTTGTGCCACTTTTGTCAGGAACAGGAAAAACAATAAATGCAGACTGCCTCCAAAGTCATACGTGTGGGTCTCGTCCTTAAAAAACACAACGCAGAGTCCGACACCACCGGTTACACAAAGGTGGGACCAAATGATCCCACCTTTTCATTTACACAGACGTCATTCCAGAATAAAGGCGAAATATTCCCACAACAGAAGTGCTGTGTAAAAGGGGTTACCAGAGGTAACGCTAGTCCCAGTCGAAACCGGTTTAATCCATATTTTTTGTTAAAATAATTAGAATATTAACATAACAGTAAATTCAATATTACAAATGAAGCTCCAAAGTATAAACTTCTCCAGTGAAAAGGGTTCACTCTTGAGATGTGACTCATTTCCAGTTTCATTTTAATATCTTGGCTGTTTACCTGTTAAATTTCAAACTTGACCTTTTCACCAATGTGAGGCGTTCTCTCTCAGCTCCCTCTGAGCTTCCAAATGCAGCACTTGGCGTCATTTTTCCACTCTGTGCTTCCAGATCACGTACTCACAGATCTGTGTTGCTAACGTGAATATCTGAATGGTAACTTGACCGTGTGATGAATAGCGTTATAATCACCCCTGCTATTAATAGTACAACAAAAAGTTAATGAATTCTCCCTCGTCATATCCTTCTGTACTACACTGGTCTCTGCGGCTGGGGAAAAAAGGCAAGTCTGTGTCAAAAATATAACGGAAAAATGTTGGTAGAGCTTGTATTTTGTTGTCACATCATGTTGTGAATGGGGAGTGTGAACAGAAGTAGAGTGCTTGTGGACATCTCACTTACTGAGGCTGCCTCTGTGAAAACACTTGACTGAAATGTATAATATTCAGTGTCATAATAATAGTGATAAGCTCTTATCCAGAGCAGAACACCTTTAAATACACCCTACATCTAAGAGAAGACTCTATATCACCAGCAAATAACAGTTTCACATAATGCTTTTTTCATCTATATCAGTTTCATTCAAAAACATGACCTTTTAGATGATTTGATACAGATTTTTTTTTTATACTTGTCTGTTTTCTTATATGCCAAAAACCAATGTCTGAATCCTGAATAATACATATTTGTTAGCAAGATGATGTTATAAATGTGTTAAGATCTGAAAACTGCTTTGCCATGGGTAAAAGATTTAGAAAGTATAACGATAATCAGATCCTCCTTGAACAGTGTATTCATTAATATGTATTTTTAAAAAATAAATTCTTGGAATTTTAGCTCAGCAAACATTCTTTTCTTGAATAGAAACAGTCATAAACGTCACACGCATTTTTATGATGGGGTATTGTAGAGGCATTAAATAGAAACCTTGACTTTAATCTGCTGCTTCATTTGATTCTGCCCTTCATAGTTCTTTCTATGAAAGGGAGAGTTAAATGAAGGACACTTCATCACGGTTGCATTGTTCGTCTCTTATGAGCCTCAGCTCTGGGAGCCTGAATGTCTCAAGACCCAAAGGCATTTACGCCCAGTCCTCCATAGTTCAAATAAACCATGGATTGTGTACTCATTTAGAAAAGGGTTTTGATTTGTGTGGGATTTATCTGGAGATTCTCAGCCTCAGGGTAGCGGGTGACTCAGGGTTTTATTTGGTAATTTAGGTTTAGGCTGTTAAAGCTATTTTTAGGAACCTGGGATGACTAAGATGTACAGTGGACCATTGTGCATGGATAGTTACAAACATTAGAAATAATTTAATAACAATGTTGTTTCAGGAAATCATTTCAGCATAGACTGTATTTGACCTATGGCTGTAAGCTCTAAAAATGATCAATTTGTTCAGTTCAGTTCACATTTATTTCAAACCTGCTACCACAGTATAACACTTAACAGATGGTGACTTGACAGACTGCTAAACACATGGTTTGAAAAGGGAATGGAAGAATCATTGCTTCTAGAATTCCAACCCTTCACACCACACAACCCATCACAAAACATCTCACTACACCAATACAGAACATTACAGAACATTACAGGACATTACAGGACAATACAGTTACTCAGTTACAGTTACACATCCTCACAGAACAGGAACAAAGACACAGACAGGCCTGAACACACTCTGACCATTTGCTGAAAATACAAGGCATCTTTTCACCTTAACCCATAAAGACCCAGAGTTACTTTTGTGGAAGTTCCCAAGTTAATTTTTCTCACTATTTAACCTTTCTTGAAGGGGTCATATTTTGCTAAACCCACTTTTATTAGTCTTTGGTTAATTTATTTGTGTATTTGGGGGTCCTAATAGTTCATAAAGTTTGAATTTGAACCCTCCAGGTTCTGCAAAGCTGTCTTTATATTCATATTAACAAAAACCGAGTGGATTTCTACAACCCATTTGAATTCCTGCTTAATTTGTTATGTCTTTAACTAGTTACATCACAACATTTGTACATTAAAGGTCAAGACTTCTGACGAACATTTCTCTGAGTACGACATAATTGTTTGTCAGCAGCAGCGGTTGTAGTCCATACTGAAAATATGTCCAAACTTCAAGCCGATTACCTAAAATGTTCAGTTGTTGGTTGGAAGGGACAGAGCAGTATAGCCAACAACCTGGAAGGGGTGGGGCGTGAAGTGGCTCATTTGCATTTAAAGGGCCAGCTCTCCAAACAACCTTTCTGGTGTCATTACTCAGAAAAAGGGTTGAAGATGGACCTGTGGAGTTGAATTAATAAAGATAATAATAATAATACAATGCATAATTCCATTTAAAAAGAGCAAAATATCACTCCTTTAAGTGATTTATCACCATTTATTATAATATTATCCTCTGTGTTTTGCATTTTTCAGTGTAAATCAGGTATTTTTCCCTATATTTGATTTACTGATCATGTTGATATTCATGAAAACTCAGAGTAAATCCAAAGGTTATTATTTTACAACAAAGAAAACTGAAAAAAGTGACTTTTTTCAGCAAAAATATCAATAACTGAACATAAAAACAAGCATCTACAACTTCTGTCATTGATCCAACTCCACTCTTTCTGGTGAATCAGTGTTGTAGAAGATGACGGTGTTTCCATGTTCACTATGAAGCCTCTGAATGTCCAAATGGGTCATATCTGATGAAGATGAAAAGATGACAAACTGTATTTTACACCAATTATTTACATGTATTAATAGGATAAGTGGATCAAAAGGTATTAAACAGTTTATATCAGTAGATACTTTTAGTCACCAGCGGATTTGTGGGTCTTTATGGGTTAACTGACACAGTTACCAGAAAATGAACAACTCTACTGTCGAGATGTTGAAAATTATGGAGGATTGGCAATGGCATGACATGGAGAAACTCTCCACAGAGAAGCAGCTGGATGTGAGTGACAAAGTGCACCTTTATGCATCTGAAAGACTTACTGGGTTCAAAGGGTGAGAGAAAATAATAAAAGCAACATTTTTGACACTGAGAACAGCATTTCCACATATGTAGAATGTGCAAATATGTGTTAAGTTGATGCATAGCAGACAAATTGTAGCTAATACTGGACACGGGTGCTATTTCATAAGCTGTAACATGACTTCCTAGAGTGAGGAAGGGCAAATAATCTCATGAGTCAGCCAGAGTAGCTTTGCATGACTGCAGGGTTTAGCATGAGCTACTTACAGTACTCCGTGAAATGACAGCTGCTGAATAAAGATCCTCATACACTGCAGCACAGGCCTGAAGGTGACTTAATCAAAGTTTAAAGTGATTTGACAGTATGGCACAGCGGTCGCATATTGAGCCCTGCTCAGGTGGCACAAGTGATAAGCGCTGTCCATCGTACTGAGGTGACTCTCAGTTCATTTGGCTGAGATGTGAGCAGTTGAATCCAATCTGTTTATGTCCTGCTGCTGCCAGCTTTGACCCAGTCCTCTGAGTCACTGTGTCACACAACACTAGGACGGGCATGAACACATACATCACAGAGGAACACAAAGCAGAACACATAAATCAGTGATTTAATCCTTCACTTTATGGCAGGAGAAGCTTTGCGTAAAATGGGCTCTTCCGGTACTGTAGGCTAATTGATAGGCTAAAATAAATGAACTGTTGTCACTAGTCGCCATGTAAACATTTGCTTATGTCACTCTTCTGCCGTGCTGAGCCATGATGCAGCATATGTGTTATCACAAACAGAGAACTGGCCTGCATTATGAAGGGAAATCCCATATCTTCTCATCGCCGTCTGCTAAAACACATCATTACACTGGACTAAGCTTAAACGGAGACTGAGCAAACCCTGCTGTTGCACTGTAGATAAATGTGTGGGTTTGTCCTCTTGATAGTGAGTCTCACATCACGTTGTAAGTTAAAAAACACATTTGCATGCAATGTACCTTTTCCTGCATAGCGTATACACTGAATTGATTTATGCAGTAGATTTAATTAAAAAGATATTCTATGCAATTTGTTTCTGCAAAGGTTTAATTAAGTTTTTTTTTTTTTTTCAAAAGGTGGTGTAGGTGAGTCACACTAACGTGCAATGAGAAGCACTTAGATCATGGGTCGGCAACTTTTGCAATCTAAAGAGCCATTTGAGGACAGAAAAAGAAAAACAAAACTGTCTGGAGCCTAAAGATACCCTTATACCTTTCCTCAAACTGGTGACTGTTTAAGAAGCTCTTTAGGGTTAGTTTGGACAGAATATGTGGAGAATAAATCAAAGTTTCAGTGCATTTACAGAACCACAAAGAAATGACAAAACTAAAACATTGATATTTATCATTGTTTTTGTTTGATGCAAAGATCAACTGGTAAGTGAAGGCTTTATTTGCAATGGAGAATACAGATAAATATATGAGGGGCGGTGTAGGACAAAATTTGTCCTACCCTTATAGAAATGCCTTCAAAAGTAGTCTACTTTTGCTACTATTATTCATTTGGAGTAGAGTGTACATTTTTACAACTGCATAACATCAGAATCACTTTATTGCTATGACAAAATGTGTACCAAAAAAAAGTGTTAATCATTTCCATAAAGTTTTTGACTAACATTTTTTTTGGAGTACACATTTTGCAATAGCAATAAAGCAATTCTGATGTTATGCATTTGTAAAAATGTACACTCTACTCCAAATGAATTTTTTTTAAAAAGTGTTATTCATTTCTATATAGTTTTTGACGGGGCGACATGATGGTGTCTCAAAGCAAGAAGGCACGAGTGCTAGAAGGTCCTGGGTTCGATTCCAACACCAGTCGATGGGGGCGGGACCTTTTTGTGGGGAGTTTGCATGTTGTCTGCATGGGTTCTCTCCGGTTTCCTCCCACCATCCAAAGACATGCACTGATCGGCTAACTGGTTAATCTAAATTGTCCATAGGTGTGAATGTGAGAGTGATTGTTTGTCTCAATATGTCAGCCCTGTGATGAGCTGATGACATGTCCAGGGTGTGCCCCGCCTTCACCCATAAGTTGCTGGGATAGGCTCCAGCGACCCAAGTGACCCTAGTGAGGATAAAGCAGGTTCCGAAAATGAGTGAATGAATGAAAGAATGGTTTTTGACAAAGCTACATTGAGCCACTGGAAAAGGGCCCATGAGCCATATGTGGCCCCAGAGCCACAGGCTGCCTACCCCTGACTTAGATAAATAACAGTCACATAATAATCACATGCAGGAGAACTCCAGCATGTGGCATGTCACAAAAACAAAGTCTGCAGATGTTCAGTTTGGAAATCAGGTGAGACACAATACTGGAAATTTTCTCTGTAGGTATTACGATGCAACTCTTTAGTGAGACAAGCCCAGCTCTGACTGTGTGCCTGATTATATTTATGGATATTATTCTCTTTGTATTCACCTCAACTTCTTCTTTTACAAGTTCAGTTTAAGCTTGACTTTATATCCTCACAAACACATTTTTGTTGTTCTCTTTTGCATATGTTTCGAGTCTTGCATTCATGAAGATAATCCAAGTGGCTGTTATTGCAACTAGGAGCTCAGCTGGATGACCTAAAATGACTTTTAGTAGTTTGCGATGTTATGAGAACTCTTGACTCTCTGAAGTGTGAGTTATTGAGGTGAAGATGAGAGCAGACTTGTCAGCTGCACTCTTTGCTTTTCCATAAAGCCTTTGACTCAGACTATGTGCCTTAGTAATATCAAGACTTTACAGAAAGCATTACCATAATAGCACTACCTGAATAACTCTATTTAGCTGTCACTATTTTATTCTTTCTACAATAAATCCAATCACACCAGTGCTACACTTGTTAGGGCTGTTGACAGCACAGATTGCTATTCCACTCAGGTATTAGACAAATGCAGCACTTTATTGGAACGTACTGCCTCAATGCTAGTCTAAGAACTCCCATGAAAGCATTCTATTATGTAAGGTTTATGATTCAAATGGGTGTTTTAAGGCGCAATTACAGTCACACATTTCAAGTATGCCAACTTATATATTTATAGATTTGACAGCATAATGTGGAAAAGCTGCTGTGATATCCCTAACTATGCCCATGAGTTTAAACCACATGTACTCACTATAACAGTCATGACTTTTATATATATGTCTTATTATGAAATCTGCACTTAATATCAAAACTTAAACCGCTGATCTTCAAGATAAGGTTTGCAACAGTTTGCACACTGCCATGCAATGCACAAGTCACAACAAATGTCACAACATTGATTTCTCTCCAGAGTTGCATTCATTTGCTACCAAGATATTGTATTGATGACAGGGGAGTTAAACAGCTGCGTAACATCTTCTCCGGTACGCTCTGGGGTTCAGGACTAGACAATGTGGTGGCCAATCCATGTGTGAAATTGATGTCTGATACTTCCTGAACTACTTTCTCACAGTTTGAGCCTGATGAATCCTGGTATTGTTGTCTTGGAATATGTCTGTTCTGTGTCATCAGTGGGAAAAAATAAATCCAGGCCTGATCATTCAGTATATTTAGGTTCAGCTGACCTTATTTTATGGACTCATTACATTGCTGAACCAAGACCTGACCATGTGACTCAGCCCCAGATCATATCACCACCCCACACACTTGTACTATAAGCATTAGGCATGATGGGTAATCGCTTCATCCACCTCTCTTCATACCCTAATGCATCCATCACTCTGAAACAGGGTCAATCTGGACTCTTCAGACCCCATGACCTTTTTCCATTAAAACACAGTCCAATCTTTATTCTCTCTATCAAACTGATAGTCGTCAAAGAAATAAGAAGCGATTGCAAAGAACTTGTTACAGCTGAAACATTTTCATCACGGCAGTAATTATCCAGTGTTTAGTTTTTTTTAGGGATGTACTGATACCATTTTTTTCCAGACCAAGTACAAGTACTTGCATTTGATTACTTGCCAATACCGAGTACCGATATGAGTACTTAATAATATACCATTACAGTTCTTAGTTACTTTTGAAAATGTGCTTTATTGTCATTGTCATTATTCTGACTGTAACGAAGTGCTGCTACTGACATTTAATGGATTGGAATGAGCGTTTCTCAATCAATCCACCAGAGGGCACCACTCTTAATTAACCATACTGGACAAATACCACGAAGAAGAGTAAAGTTTTTTGAGAAGAAGAAGAAGATAGTCAGTTTTGGCATGGATCCAACTGATGTCATCATGTCTTTGCATGTGGCAATGTCAGCATATTAACTGCCTCTATATATGTGCCAAGTTTGAAATAAATTGAAACAAAATTGATGTTTTTATAGACACTCGAAATATTGCCCATTGTAAGAAAATATCAAAATAAAGAAATTCATAAAAAACTTGGTTTGACCTACTTTTCCCAAAATGTAACCACATCTATTCTAGGTCACTGTAAACCCAATTTGGTATGAATTCAACCAATAGTTTTGCTGCTGCAGACATGTGAAATTTTGGCCATTATAAGTAAATCGGGAAAAAAAAAAAAAAATTCCTAAAAAGATTTTACTTTGACCTACTGTTCCCAAAATGCAAGCAGATCTATTCTGGCTCATTGGCAATCTGTAGACCCAGTCTGGTATGAATTCAACCAATAGTTTTGCTGCTAGAGTGTTAACAAATAAACATAGAAACAAACAAACAAACCGAACCAAAAACAATACCCCTTGCCTCCCTTTCAGGTTAGGGTTAGTAGGTAGTAAAAAGCTAAGTTTTTCCTTTGCTTTTGCCACATTTACTCTCTATCCCAGTGGTCCCCAACCTTTTCTGGCTTGTGACCCCTTTTTAACATCACAAATTTCTGGTGACCCCAGACATTCAAAACTGAAACATTTTTTTGCTAAAATTTATTGTTTTTGATCATGTAATAGTTTGCTATACTATGTTGTAAATAAACATTAATTTTAGACGACATTTAGTCTATATTAATGTATATTATTATGGATGGAGGCAGAAAAGCCAGGTGTAGATTACTGCACAAAGTGAGAATTTTATTTTCCTTGGTCAGGATATGTACAGTCAGTCCAGCTTGGATTTACAAGGCTGACAATTAATAGTGAACAAACAAGAACTCAAACTATGAATTATGAAAGAGCTGCAGCATCTGAAACCGACCACAATGAACATTTGACAGATAAACAGAACCACAGTGCTTCAGTTTCAGCATCAGAGTCTGTCATGTCATTTATGTATTGTTTATGTTTATGTTTATGTTTATGCATTTGGCAGACGTATTTTTCCAAAGCAACTTACAGGGGAAAACCAGTCAAATCACTCAATCAATCAAATTTTATTTATATAGCGCCAGATCATAACAAAAAAGTTATCTCATGACACTTAATATATAGAGTTGGTCAAAACCAGACTCTAAGCCAATTTACAGAAACCCAACAGAATCAGAAACAGATTGTCTCTCTCAACTCACCATATATTTTTTTATCAGTAATTTTTTATTTTTATCAATTACTAGAAATTTTAAGGCAACCCCATTTGAATTCCAGGCGACCCCACACTATCCTCATTGTATTGTTAAAGCTAGCAAGATCTTCACTGCCTTATTGATAGAAAAAATGTGTGCCTCAGTGTAACAGAATAGTCAAATAAAACCTCAAGGACTGTACTTCCCTTAAGAAAAAAACAAAAATAATTCTGTGCATGAAATTATCGTTCAAACAGAGTTGAAATGTTTTTTGCTTGCAGCACAAACAAAGGCTTCTTTAATTTATACAGTTTAACTTAATGTTTTCGAATTTCATCGTAACCAACAAGTTGGAGTTAGCTCATGAACTATTTACTTTTGAATGTGGAGAAATATAGTGCACTGAAAATTATCTACAGTAAAGATATATAACTGAATAAACAAAACCTTCCAGGCCTAACACAATGTTGGCATGTAGCACAAAGGCTTACAGCGTGCAATAAGAAAAGTGCCAATTTTTGAGATTGCTTGTATGAGCTGACATGTGACACATTAAATCTGCTCAGCTAGGATACAGATATATGTTGATTGCTGCTGCTTTATTACACAGAGGCAGATTTCTCTCACAGGCTTCATCATGATATTACTTGTCAGACTGACAAGCCCCGAGTCAAAGTGGCTGACAGAGAGCCTCGGAGGATGTCACCTCCACAATTCAGATGAATCTGGTGAAATGGTTTTGGTTCTGAGGGTGTCTTTTCAACACGGTGCACATCAAACAGGTCACAGTGTTTGAACAAGCGACGTCTGTTTTAGATACGTTTTAGATGCTCTCGGTGGCAAACAGCTAAGCCAGTATATAACAGAGTTCAAGATTCAGTGCCTCCAATGTCACGTGGAGATGAATAAGATGAATTCCGTCTGAGCTCTCACTCAAATCTGCTGAGACGTGAGACATCTGCTGTTTTTCACTGCATAGTTCCAAATGGTAAGATCATGGGCCTGTCACCCTTTTTTTTTAATGAAATATATGCTCTGTATCTAGGGCACCTTGGCTATGTGTTTCCAAATAATTGTAGCAAATTACAAGTGCGGCTTAACAGCAGAGAATCAATAAAGGGCACCCTGGGGACAGAGGTATATCTATGAGCATCATCAAAGGTCGAAAACCTTTGCAGCGGCACAGGTAATCAGGTATTAAATCCTCGCTGTGGATTCCGACGAGTTCCAACAGATTTTCTTTTGCAGTATCATTCATTTAAATGTTGTTACAGAGCTCAGCATAACTGATTTGTCCTTGTCAGATGTTTTTGGTAATCGAACACTTGACTATTTAAGCATTATTTTACTCTGGAGAAGTGTTTGCACGGTAGCAGCGCATGCATCATCAGCGAAGGGTGAATGACAAACACAGCTGCCAGGAGGATTGGAAAACTTTCAGTGTTTTCTTAATGGCTCTTTGCACTTACTGCAATAAGGTCAATATATATATTTTTTTTAATAATCCACATTTTTAAGGCCAATGTCAACAATGCTGTGACAATGAAAATACCGGAAATTAGAAGGGCACACAGAGAACAAACGCCTCAACCGAGACCTTCTATAATTCAGTCAAATGTCCAATTTTGTAATGTTCACAAAGAGTGCTGAACAATTCTAACCTCATCCCCTTCTAGTCTGCTCTGGTATTTAATGACCCACTTGCTCACTGCTTGAGGCTCCAAGCAGATTTGTTTAACAACTAAAGAAAACACTAGAGTATGTTTGTTTCCTGTGTGCATTGATTTTCTGACTAAAGAAGCAAGATTCCAATGTTTAGGCGTAAGTCCTATGGGAGAAGTGGCTCTGTTCCCCCGAATAAACAGCTATTCAGGGAAAATTGTCGGTTCCCTATAGCAGTCAAACAACCTCTGTGCTGATCTTTAACATCTTATTCATAGAGTAGCAAATTGCGATCCAACCAGATGAGATACAACATTAGGTGAATGATTTTTTTGAGGTGTTGCAACAGGCAGGACCCATTTATGGCAGCTCTGTAGTCTGTCATGTGACTCAAGCATGAACCAAAACAAAAGCTTTTTTTTATCTTTATGAGATGAGATGAGATGAGATGAGATGAGATGAGATGAGATGAGATGAGATGAGATGAGATGAGATGAGATAAGATAAGATAAGATAAGATAAGATAAGATAAGATAAGATAAGATAAGATAAGATAAGATAAGATAAGGTAAGGTGTGGTAAGGTGTGGTAAGGTAAGGTAAATTAAGGTAAGATAAGATAAGATAAGATAAGATAAGATAAGATAAGATAAGATAAGATAAGATAAGATAAGATAAGATAAGATAAGGTGTGGTAAGGTAAGGTAAATTAAGGAAAGGTAAGATAAGATAAGATAAGATAAGATAAGATAAGATAAGATAAGATAAGATAAGATAAGATAAGATAAGACTTTATTTATCTCACTGTAGGGAAAGTTAACAGCAGTAATATACAACAAGCAAGTGCAGAGAAAAAAGATGGAAAAACCACAAATTAGTGAAAAATGACATATAAAGACAAAATAAGAAGTTTGGTATCTAAATAAATATTTATATAAATATAGAATTAGAATTAAAGTTAAAGTCAAATATTATTTACATTGTTGTTGCACATGCACATGGTGTGAAGGTGGAGTTTACTGAGAACTGTTGAATAGTCAGAACTAATAATAATAATAATACATTTTATTTGTGTAGCGCTTTTCATATAACTCAAAGACACTTTACATGCAGCAGATAAAAACAGAAACAGGTATATTAAAAACAGATTAAAAGCTGGTGCAAAAGGCAGGTATACTAATATAAAACAGTTAAACATTAAACATTAAGAATAAACATTAAAAGCAATCTTAAATAAATGAGTTTTTAAAAGGGATTTAAAGATGTGGGGGTCGGAGCAGTGTTGGATAGAGGCTGGGAGGGAGTTCCAGAGGGTTGGAGCTGCGATGGAGAAAGCTCTGTCCCCCCAGGTTCGGTGCTTGGCATTTAATGGTGGGGAACTGTTGTATAGAGTACTGTTATATCTGTTATATCTGTCCAAACCAAATGAAAATATAACCAAACTCACCAATCTTGTAACTAATCCTCCCGTCACAGCTAAGAAACAGACTTTACCGAACAGAAACCCAACTGTCATAAATATAAGTAGAACATTCAGTAACATCAGGGAACTGATATGATTGGCTCAGATACACCAGAAGGTTAAGGTCCAGGTTAGTCTTTACATCCACAGTGAAACCACCCAGATTGTAATTTTCATCTTCAAGCATCGTCCTAAGTATCTTTGATTTGTGTGTGTTTTATTGTTGCCATGGTGATTCCTGCCACTCATGTCAGTGAAGCTTAAACACAACAGGATTTACCGGGGGAAGCTTTCAAACAGAGGTCTATGTCTCAGCCAGCATCTCAAATCACCAAAATGTGTTCACCATCAAGTCAAGGAGACCCATCTGAACATGCTGATATAGAATTACATGTAGGTTTATGTGCAGTAAATTGTGAGAAAGACAGTCATGCAAAAAATAGCACGTTCTAGGTCACAAACTACAGCATCACTTGACGTCGAGAAGAACTTTTTCCCACTTATCATCGGGAAACACACAGCTGCAGTTAAATAAAATATAAAGCATGAAGAAAAAAAAGACAAAACACAAAGAAACTACCTAATTGTGTACATTCACACACTGGTAGGTATTTATAGGCAGTAAATTCTCTAGATTTGAACTGAAATACCTTATGTTAATGGTACAGTTGGATGGACCTCTAGTTACTTTGAGACTCCTACTTCCTAGTTCAGTATGTGACATTGTATGAAAGTGAAAAATTTGGTCAGAATAGGTTACATTAACCCTATAACGCCAAACCTATATTTGATACATGAATTTTGAAGCCTTCTACATGATTTTTTTCTTGAAAAACCTGATGTATACAATTAGATGCATGCAATACACAGATAATCCACCAGGGGGGTGGAATTTGTTAACAAGAGGCCTTCCAGTGACACTACAAGATTGTCAGGAGGCAGAACTTTGTCAATTTTGGAAAGGAATTACCAATTTGTTAGACATGTTTGTGTTATATTATGTTCGAGTTTGTCCAAAAATAATAATATTTGAGCATTGAGACCCAATGTATCAAATATGATACAAAATTGAAATTCACATATGGGAATCAATATTTGAAAAAAATAATTTTTGGTTACTCAGAAGGACCAATAAAGGCTTCAGTTTCAAAGAACTGGAATTTCTGTCAATGATTTAATGGTTCAGGCTTTACAGGGTTAAGGCCTGGTAACAAAAGAAACTTATTAGCTGCTAGTAAGAGAACAAAAAAAAAAAAAAAACACCCATAATTCATGATGTTAAGAAAGTGAAAAAATAAGTCCAGGCTTTGTTGTGTTTTATTGATGGATCCTGAAATGAAATGTGCTCATCATTTGGAGTAACTTTCAAAGAAAACCTGTCATTTTTTTTTTTTTATGTAATTCCACAGACAGGTAGACAGACAGGCACAAGAGTGTTCACATAATGTAAGGACTAATATCAATACTGACATCTAATCTCAGAAACTGCAACAAGTGCCATTTATATTCTGCATCAGTACAGACATTTCAGCTGCAGTTTAATGAAGAACTGAATGAATGGAGCAGAGGTCCTAGTCATCCAAATCATAGATAATAGAGGTGATACTTCTGACACCATTTGTCATATGATAGGCAAGGCAATCCTGTACTCTCATACCTTTGTCCAAATGTCATTATTCAGGAAATTTCCCCCTGTGCTTGTCATTGAATTGAAGATCTGCCGGCCAGGGTGCTCAGGAATTTTAACGCGTGCTGTTTAGAATAAAAAAAGAGTCAGAATAAAACCTTCAAAAACACCTATCAGATACTGTTAAGAAGCCCACATTTCATTTTATCATCAGAAGAAAAGTATTAAATCAAATCTGAGATGAGTTACTTACTCTGCGCTGGGGGAAAACAGTCCTACTTCAGTCCTAATGCCCATGATTCCTTTGGGTTTGAGACTATAGACTGTATGTTGTGGTGTTCAGTTTCCATTCTCTAGACCATGGGTCGGCAACCTTTGCAATCTAAAGAACTGTTTTAGGACAGAAAAAGAAAAACAAAACTGTCTGGAGCCAAACAATACACTTATACCTTTCCTCAAACTGGTGACTGTTTAAAAAGCTCTTTAGGGTTAGTTTGGACAGAATATGTGGAGAATAAATCAAAGTTTCAGTGCATTTACAGAACCACAAAGAAATGACAAAACTAAAGAAAACAGTGACATTTGTCATTATTTTTGTTTGATGCAAAAATCAACTGGTAAGTGAAGGCTTTCTTTGCAATGGAGAATACAGATACATACCTTTAGTGTTACAAAATTAAAAAGTTGTCTACTTTTGCTACTATTACTTTTTTTTTTTTTTTTTTTTTTTAAGAATTCATTTGGAGTAGAGTGTACATTTTTAGGGTGGGACCTTTCTGTGTGGAGTTTACACGTTCTCCCCATGTCTGCGTGGGTTCTCTCCAGGTACTTCGGTTTCCTCCCACCATCCAAAGACATGCACTGATAGGTTAATTGGTTAATCTAAATTGCCCATAGGTGTGAATCAAGGTTATTATCATTAACGAGAACTAACGAAATGACAAAAATTAGAATTGTAAAAACATTTTCGTTAACTGAAATGAATAAAAACAATAATTAAAAGAAAAAAACAATAACTAACTGAAACTGTATTGTGTGCTTACAAAACTAACTAAAACATATAAAAGTTATGGATAAAATTCCCTTCGTTTTCATTTTTGTCAATGTTGGACTGATTTAAAATCAGTTTATCTCGTTCAAGCAGTTTTATCTGCTGTCACCATACGACACTTGACGGTCCGTCACTTGTCATATGGTGCCGCTAGCTAAAATTGCTTGAGGGAAATACATCGATTTCATAGCAGTCCGACATTGGCAAAGATGAAAACTAAGGGAATTTTATCCAGAATTTTTATGCGTTTTAGTTAGTTTTGTAAACACACAGTACAGTTTCAGTTAGTTATGTTTTTTTTCTTTCAATTATAGTTTTTATTTATTTCAGTTAACGAAAATATTTTTATAATTCTAGTTTTCGTCATTTCGTTAGTTTTCATTAATGATAATAACCTTGAATCAGACATCTTTTTCTGCACTCTGCTGTAGGTTTATTTAATATAACAGTTAAATAACTGGAGAGAGTTCAATGATATGCCTTAAGCCTTTGACATTGATATTTCGTAAACACTGTGACTTCATGGGTTGAAGACCAGATATTTTATTTTGTATAATTTCATACAGTCAAAACATCCTTATCAGATGTTTCTGAGACATAACACTCCAGAGTTTTGTCAAACATATATACAATATTTAAAATTAAACGCAAAGTAACCTGCAATTTTCCAAATGTTAAATTCCATTCATATGAATGTGTGAAAGTCACTTAAACTTAATGTGAAAATTGTTGTTTTGACAGAGGCGGTGACGGCTCTCAAATTTGCAAAGCAGATTTCACATCAGTCCATCTCTTCAGGGATTTAATCTGTGGAGTGGGTTTAGTGTGGGATGTGTCTGGCATTTCACTGAGGTCCATAAACTCTTAAAGGCATGTGACACATGCATCTTGATTTCATGGACAGCATTCATCTCCACTCACCGTCTAGGGATGGAGATATTTATGAGGAAAAAGCCAGAGGAGACAAAAACTACTTTAACAAAAGCAGATATGACAGGAGTGTAAAACGACAGAGACATAAGCTTACCTGCTCTAGGTCGAGTTCTACCATATCATGAAATTAAAAATACAATTTGCAGGCCCCGATAAGGAGTATATTGGATTGTGATCCCTTCCCATTTTCATGTGCTGATTCGCATATGCTATAGATACCACAAGAACAAAACCTCTGCCCATTTAGGCTTCAGCCTCCCTGCAGATATGAGCTGCACAGGAGTGAGAAAAGATATGTGACCAGAATGCAGCACAGACCATGCAGCTCTGAACCACCTCCCATAGGTCATACAACCAACTCAACACAGACATTTTCTTGCAGATATTTAAAGGTCTTTCATGTGATCTCCCATGTTATTGACAACATAACATAATTTCACATACACATGCCTTATTTATGTCATTTCTATCAAAGCTTTTCACTGACCAGAGTTTTTGGTCACTGTTTAGCTCCAACAACACCCGTAAATGACAAACTGAGAGTAAAACTGATGGTTATTCAAAACAGACAAAACCCTCCATTAGTTATTTAATAAGTTAATCTGTATCTGGATACATCAGGTCCAGATTTAGATGCCATATGACTCACAGCAAATTACCATAATTTCGTTTAAGCACAGCATTATTGTGGTTTCAAGTGCTGCATAATATCCACACGCAAATTTGATGCATAAGAACAACATATGTTAATTTCTTCATGTTTTTTTCCCTCTTTAGTTAAGTGGCACAACAGCTGGTCTGACAAGTGTTGAGTTTCCATTGAACAACGTATCATTATCATAAGAAAAAGGTTTTATGTGCTTAAAGAAAACAATAGCTGGACTCATTTACACTGGGCTTTTAAGACAAATAAAAGTACACCCTTAAGACAACAATGATAAATTAAATGACATTTTCTTTATATATACTGCCCATTTAAAAACCATCATGAAATTGAAATTGGTATACCTCACAAAACTGCAATGAAGACATTTCTCCACAATTAGAGTCACGTGAACGAAAAAAACGGATGTTGATGAATGTTACAACAAGTGAAGAAGAAGATTTTTAAAGGAAACACGGAGCGGTATGTGTGGACACACCAGGAAATGGAATCATTTTTGAATTTAGTACGGAATAGAGGGGTAAAACATTACAATAATGAATATATCTGTAAATCAATACCATATTTACATTTGTCGCCATGTTTATGGAATGACTTCTCGTGTCATCTTGTGATAATAAATAAACAAATCATCGCATTTGTGATTTAATGGAAAAACTAACATTACACACTTCTGTTTTTTCAACATTTAGTAAATATCAGTAAAGTTTTGCACAGATGTCCAATGGAAAAATGACTAGTGATCTTTGGAATGTCACTAGTTGGGTTTCCATTACCCTCAGAAATGTGCAAAATATAAACTGCGCAATAGAAAACTGGTAATGGAAACAGAAATGTCGCAACTGTCAAAGATCGTTTTTGAGACATTTCGATATAGAAGTATTGTGCGAAAGTGTAATGGGAACACATTTTGTGCATTTTTATTCGTCATGGGCATGACAAGTCCGGTGCTACGAGAGGTTCGTTAACATAACAGTTAATTAAATATTGCCCTGGTCACTTGTAAATTCTGGATCCACAACTCGTTGGTGAATTCTGTACAATTCTCTCAGAGGAATCCATTATGCGTAGCTGTTGCCACGAATAAGGACTTTGCCTTGGGACGATCAGATGTGCCTGCAGAGTGAAATTATGGGGTACACACGGACCCCCCCACCCCCTGCAAGAACTACAACATATCGTGAGGCGGGTAGACAGGACTTCACTAGAATCACACATCAGAAGCCAAATACTCTTCAATGGAAACACCTACAATTAGCAATTACAGTTTGTCGAAATTGTAGAATTATCACTTTTATTTTGTGGAAAACTGTAATCGAAAAACAGCTAATGTCAGTTCTGGTGGGCAGTACAATGTCCATATCCTTTGTATTTTCTGTTAGTTCCAGACCATTACAGAACACTGTATTTTGAAGCTTCCATTTGTTGCGTATGGGATATTATTTACAGCACAATGTCACCATAGTAAATAATCTACAATTCAACTTGTTGTTGGTGTCCCTGTTTATTCACCCTCTATTATTTTTATGATGTAACATCTCTGGCAGGTTAAGCATAAGCTTGACTTCTGAATTGTTCCAGAAGTGTCCTACAGTAAACTGCTGTACTGCTGTGTGTTCATCCCTCTAACCTTTATCCAAAGCTGTTGAAATGCCAAACCCCGACCATTAGCCAACCTTTAAACTTCCCTGTCAGGTGAAAATGGTGAAGTAAGTTCTGCTGCTGTCATGTTACTCAGTTTATACCGTTTGTTGTCCACATCATCTAATTTGCATCTACAAATTGGTATCTATTTATTCTGCATGTATCAATTAACCAGGGAACAACCTCCACATAGTGAAGACGCATGTGATTATCATAGATGATCCAGGCATATTTCAGTGGCATAAATAGAGTGTGTACAGGAAGTGGGTCCTGTTGAGTGAAGGGCAGGCTTGATAGTACTTCAGATATATGTGTGTTCAGTGAAGAACATATTTAATCATGATGCCACTGACTGTTAAAGGTGTTAAGAAGAAATAAATAAATAAATAAATATGACAGAGATACATCTATCACGTTTTTTTTTGTTTGTTTGTTTTGTTTTGTCTCTTCTTTTTTCAGCATCAATCTGTTGCAAAATGTTATGCTTACTCCACATAAACAACTAAAAAATATAAATTATCATGATAATATAATATAAAGTAATAATAAAGCATATAAATATCAAATATATCTAATTAATCAAATCAATACATATTTTTTTAAAATTTTCTTTAGCAATTGCTTCTGTTTTTTTTTTTTTTTTTTTTTTTTTTAATGTTCAGAAAAAAAAAACCTGGAGGATAAATTTTCCCTTTACAGGTTGAGAAACTTATCCTGGTTTCAAAACTAAATCAACTGATGTTACAGACGTATGATGATCATGTAGAATATGATTCTTTGCTGAAGATTAAACCATCACGTCAAATATGATCAACTGTGAATGTTTTTAGAAGTAAAATGTAGCATACACATTATGTCTGCAATCATATTTATCCTACAACACCATATAAAATAGACATTAAAAAAAAAAAAAAAGACATAGGGATATTTTTACTGCAATGACCACTCTGATGTATATTTTAAGTACATTTGGCTGCTCCAAATAATTCTGTGCAATAAACCATGCAATAAATCGTATCCCTAATCCAACCTGTGGCATGATCAATATGTGAAAAGCTCTAAATTATAGCTTTTTTTGATTTTTGATTTGTCTTTATTTTTAATTTTGAACTTCTTTTGCTCTTGTGTGCTTTTGTACTTTGCTGCTGTAAACCTGGAATTCCCCCTTGTGGAACTAATAAAGGGATATCTTATCTTATCTTATCTCATCTCATCTCATCTCATCTCATCTCGTCTTGTCTCGTCTCGTCTTATCGTATCTTATCTTATCTTACCTTTGAATGTTTACAATAGATGATTTTCACTGTGCGTATCAGTAATTTTACTAAAAAAAATAATCACAACACTTTTCCACCGGTGATGAATTGTAGTTGATAGTCATGCGTGAAGATGCTTGATCCCTCCTGCGTGACTGTTGAAGTCACAGCTGACTTTCTGATGAAGCAAAGCATGAATTGTCTGAGTAGCGTGAGTCACTGACACACACTCTCTCCTGAACTTCAACTGACCTTAACTGAGTCAGACTGATCTGTTTCTAAAGAGAATGAGAGGAACAGTAGACATAAAAAAGAAGAGTTTTATTTCTGTCACATCATTTTATGAGTTTGAATAAGACGATACTGTTGCCAACACCCTGTGAAGGCCTGACAGCAGCTGTTAATGTTACCCCCTCTGATTAATATATAAACATGTCAAATGTGCTCATCGTATTTCATTCGTTGTTTTGCTTGGTGTGGGATGTAATCAACAGCCTCCGAATAAGAAATATTGAGTTAGAAACCACAACGTCTCAACTTTACGGAGGCAGTCCCAGTTGGCTTTCAGTGAATCACATTAGAAGTTCAGATGAAGTGGCTGTGATGTGTTTGTGGTTTAAAAACAAATGCTCAATGGCTGGAACCCACAGATGGAAATTTCTTGAATCTGGCTCATAAATATACTTGCGTCTTCACAGAAGCTGCAGCAGACATTCAAGTCCACGCTAACCCGAAACAACAGGTGGTGGTGGAGTATGGTAGTTCCACAGGTGGTGGTGACTAGTGTTGTAGTCAAGACCGCACCATCTGAGACCAGAGGGTTTCGAGACCAAGACAAGACCAAGACTTTTAAGGGTTGAGACCATGTCAAGACCAAGACCAAGGCAGGTCGAGACCGAAACAAAACCAAGACCGTACATTCAATGAAAAATTATAAGAGTGAACTAAGGAAGAATTCTCTATTTTAAGACTGATTTACAGTAATGGTGACAAACAGTCTCTGCACTTTTTTTCAAAGCACCACAATGCAGGAAATCTCAATTCTTAGTTTATTTTTGTCTCTCGTGTTGTCACTCATGTGCTGTGTCTGTATGCAGCCATTGCTGGGGAACCATGGGAGACAAATCAAGCAACTAATAACTGGTCGCTTTGAAATCGAACACTTTCCACTCTAACCAGTCGCATGAGCAAATAACTTAACAGCGGTGGTCTCTACTGGTCACGTCTTAAAATCCAGAGTCCACACAGTCCAAGACCGAGACCAGACTGACTAAAAATGCACCCGAGACTGACGAGACCAAAACCTTAAAAAAGTTGTTTCGAGATCAAGACCGATCTCGAGTACTACCACACTAATACCGCATTTCCATTACATGGTATCAGCTCGGCTCAACTTGACTCTGCCTTTTTCCGTTTCCATTAAAAAAAAGACATGGAATCTGGTATCCGGTACTAGTTTTTTGGTATCACCTCCACCGAGGTTCCAGCGCTGGGGACCAGATACTATAATGTGACGTGTAAATACTGCAGACCACTGATTGGTCAGAGAGTCGTCTCTGTGACCTGCTGTTTTACAAAAAACAGATGCGGAAGTTTACAGTAAATATAGCGGTAGGTTAATCCACATGATGACAGCCCGGAAAACCACACCATGGTTTGTCAAGGAGGTTCAGACATTAAAATTCAGCACGAGCTTGATGAGACAACACGCAGCAAGCGAGTTTATCAGCAACTCTCTGAGCAGATGACACAGAAGTAATGCGTCACATCGCTATGACGTCCAGGTACTGTAAAGTCGGTAGTATCCTGTAATGGAAACGGCCTCCAGAAATAGGACCTGGTACCCGAGTTGAGTCGAGCTGAGCCAAGTTGACCCAGTTCTACGTAGTGGAAACGCAGCATAATGGAGACCCTCTGGTTGCATCCTCCTGGAACATGCCCCCCACTCAGTGAAATAGCTGTTGAGGTTCCACAGGCAGCGTCTGTTCACTGTGACCCACCAGGTGCTGCATCATAGACCTGTTCCACCAAAGTAGTTGTGGCTGTTGAACCAGTTCCTTTCAGTGTTTTTGGAGGTGCTGGTGATCTGGTGAACCAGCCTGTAGGTCTACAGGTTTGTGTTCCTAATGGAGAGTGTCGCAAAGTTCACACACTCTAACGGAATAAGGATGGAATAAAACTGTTTCAGTCATGTAGTGGCAGGGCTGGCCTTTCCTTCTGCTGTGTGTGTTACAGTTTTTAAAGCCCCTTTGGTTAAATGGAAGAACAACGCACTGACACTACAGGTTTTCCCTGGATCGTCTCTGGATCTGCTGCTGTGATCCTGCTTCTCTCCTGCCTCCATCATCGTTATTCATTTATCCATATAGTGATTATTATATAGTTACATACATGAGGTTTCTACTGTTTGTACAAACAGGTGCAATTGGAGTATATCCACTGTTAATACTTGTATTTGTAGAAGAAGTATTAACAGTTAAGGACATTTGTTCTGTGTATTGGTAATTATACTAGCACCAGCTGTTGTAGTTTTTAACAGTTCTACTTCAGTTTGCTGTGCATCCATACCCCCCCCCCGAAATAACTTTTATTATGATTTGGCACTATATAAATAAAATTTGATTGAAATTTGATTGACAGTTGCGAGTTCTGACACAAGTCACAAGTGATTTTTTTGTGTTGCCACAAATGGATCGATGTTGCACCTTAACGATTTCTCTTCAAACACTATTTTGCAGAGGCATTGTTGCTGTGTTCTCACCTCAGTGCCACCCAAGGAGGAGAGTGATTCTTTTAGAGAAATGCCCACCTATTTTCCAGAGCAGTAGTGGGTAATGCCAGACCTTTTTCAGTATTAACACATTGGTAACAAAGTAGATAGGTCTGGCTGTGCAAGACTGAGGAGAAACCAAAACAAAGGAGATACAATGGCAGAAATATATTAAAAACATAGACCTTAGTTCAGACCAAGGATATTATCCTCAACGAAAACTAACGAAATGATGAAAACTAGAATTGTAAAAACATTTTCGTTAACTGAAATAAATAAAAACTATAATTAAAAGAAAAAAAAAAAGATAACTGAAACTGTATTGTGTGCTTACGAAACAAACTAAAACGTATAAAAATTATGGATCAAATTCCCTTTATTTTCATCTTTGTCAATGTCGGATTGATCCAAAATTGATTTATTTCCCTCAACCAGTTTTAGCTGCTGGCACCATATGATATTTAACGGTCCATCACTTCTCGTCACTTGTCGTTTAGAGTCAGCTTTTCATTCCCACTCTACCTGGAAACATGGAGACTAAAGTTGGGAGAAAGCAGCAGAATCCTGTCTGGGATTTATTTGAATTAGTGTTAGTGGAAAAACGCTATCAGAGACTACATGGTTCTGTATAGGCTTAGACAGATGTTCCCTCCAGACTGTGGACTGGGGCTCAAGAGATCTGCTGCACATCTCGCAGCAGATGTGCTCGATACCATCTCTGATGTGGCATTGAGACTAATCTGTGAGTCATCTCTGTCTCACCAGCGAGTAATACACCCAGACAGCAGGTGAGGTGGGAGGGTGGGCTGTAGAGCTGAATGTGCAGCCTGAGCAGGAGAAGGACACAAAACCAACCAAGGAAACAAACTCTATTTTTGAGTTTTCTGCCAACATTAGTTTCAGAGCAGCCTTCTCCTCTCCCAGACCAAGTGTTTGCTGTTACATTCAGTCCACCAGCTCCTCCTGCCAGTCGTCCAATTACTGAGTCCGTCCTTGTTAATGGGGATATGAGTGAGTCTTCTGTGGCTTCAGCTCCACCTGTTCTTCTCCGTCCATTTGCCACAGAACAGAGACATGAAAGCTTCTTCAGCGTGATTGGAAAATGTGTCAGTGCCTCCTGCCTGAAGATACAGATTGAAGCTGTTTCCTGTTGTTTTCTTTCTTCTATTTTCATATAATGAATTCATGTTTGTCTTGTATGACGTAATGAGGCAGAAATTTGCAGTGTAATTATAGACATGAATTAGCAGTAAAAGAATGATTTAATGACAATGAAACGAGTAAAAAGGTCAAATGTCTGGTAAAGCTAATTGTTCAACCCTTTTGTCAGGCAAGTGACTATTTTTGGTCATTTCCACACGCATTAAATATGGGGCCAATCCCGTGCCTCTGTGAGGACAAGAAGCATGTTGGTTTTTATGACGCTATACAGTGATTCAGAGAGGTTTTTTTTTTTAATTTTGATGCTGTAAATAGTAAATATGAGTGATTTTTGTCACTTGTTTTATTGCATGTGTTTACTTTTTAGCAAGTGCTGCTCGGATGTTTGATGGCAAGAGGAGGGAGACTGTTGTCACTCCAACCAATGAGGAGGTAGATGTCGATGTTCAATTACACACTGAGGTTGGAATTTTGAATTTCAGAGTATTTCTATGAGCGCCCAATAAAGGGTTAAGAGGACTAAGCTGTGGGATATTAGGTAATAAACAGGATGAGTTTGGAGACACTAATGACACAAAACAAAAGAATCCCTTATGATTATAACGAACAATTAACCCATAAAGACCCAGTGCTACTTTTGTGGCAGTTCCCAAATTCATTTTTCTCTATTTTTCCTATATTTCTTAACATTTCTTCTGATTTTATGCTCTGTATTTTTCATTTTTCAATGACAGTCAGGTATTTTCCTATATTTAATTCACTGATCATGTAGATGTTCATAAAAGCTCAATTTAAAGTTGTGGGTTATTGTAACAGAAATAGAGAAAATGGAAGAAAAAGTGACTTTTTCCATAAAATATATCATTAGCTGAACATAAACCAAGTGTCTCCATCCACTGTCGTTGATCCAACTCCATGGGTTTAACTGGTAAATCAATGTTGTAGTTGATGACAGTGTTTCCACGGTAACTACAGAACCTCTGAAGGTCCAAATGGGTCATATCTGATGACCATAAAAAGATGACAAACTGTATTTTACGGCAATTGTTTACATGGATTGATATGATTAACGGATCAACATATATTCAACAGTTTATATCTGTAGACGGTTTGTGTCACCAGTGGCTGTTTGGGTCTCTATGGGTTAAAAAGAAAGAAACCAGAGCAAAGTGAAGTCCATCAAAATGTCTGTATGTCCCTGGCGTTGACAAAAAACAGACACAGTAAGGAGTAACATGATTCAACATATGCATCACATTTAATTTACATGAGAAAAGACTGGATGAAATCAGCAGTTCCATCTCTCTGCACGGGAAACAAACCCTATTTCCATCATAGACTGTATCCTGTATATCCATTTACATACACAGACCAACCACAGACTCTTGAAATATCACTGCATATCACAAAAAAAGAGCATTAAAAAAAACACTGCAGTGCCTTTGTTCCTCAATAGGCTTACACATCATAGCATGAAATCCAGGATTTATTTTCTTCTTCTATATATAGAAGAAGTGTTCTATTCTGATCAGCAGCAGGGGAAATATTGTGTGGCATGTTTGGCATGATTGATACGACCCAGGATGCAATGTGTCTCCCTCCTATATATCCACCCCCACTACCTTTCACTGCAATGTTGATGCTGATTCATCTGCTGGACAAGAAAAACACCTTTGGTTTTCTGGTCTGATTTGTTATTGAGTTGTTTTGCAAACTTGTGTTTACAACATGCAGTGAAGCCAACAAGTAATTAAGCATTTTGGACAGAGGGCCTTCCTACAAGAACCCAAGAGATTCAAGTTACAAGGGGATTTTTTTTTGTGTGTGTTGTGTGTTATTTTTCTCATAAAAAGAGAATTTTTACAATCAATAAATCTCAGTCAATTAGTTTCACCGATATGAATCCATGTAATAGATACATGTGTTGATGCCAACTCCACATTCACTTCACACGTTCACTAGATTAACTTCATACTTTAATTTCCTGTTCTGTCCTCTCACCGAGATACGATCACAAAGCTTCCCTCAGCTGTTTTCATACGATATATATTGCATATTATAAATGTCCTACACCCTGATGGGAGAGATTATCTTATAAGTTACAAAATGATAAAACCCTGTCCACTGGTACAGATGAGTAAAATGTGTATTTTTAATTTAATATTACTTAGTTCTTAAGGTTTACGATGTATTTAATGGTTATTCCACTTGTCTGTGGTAAGTTGTCCTTCACCTGACCCATGACCTGCCACATTTTAATGGTGATTTGCAATAATCCCGAGAGTACACACACTTTCACATCCTGAATTACATTCCTACTAATCCTAATCTGTAATCTGACTCTATTAATATTCAGTAAAAATTTTAAAATATGCGGCTTTTATCAAATTTTATCACCCTATTTGTTAATTATAGGATGAGAAAGTGGTGCAAAACTGTATGCCTATAAATACATGTATATGAGTATAGACAGAGTGTTGTCAGTCTAAACGCAAGTGGGTTCCAGATCTCACTTTTTGCCTTTGTTTTTTTGTCGTAGAGATTAATCTCCATGATATCATGGACTACAAATGGCCCATTTGCCATATTGTAAACTGTATATGAAATCCAGTTCATGTTCCAGTCACAAAGAGATTAGTATTTCTCAGACCTGGATTACATATTCATTTCTGTATTGTGATGTTATTTATTGTTTGGGGAAAGATCGTCATCACACTTGTAATACAATAGAGATGGAACTATCATGAAATCTTTTTAGCACCTACAACAACACCATTGTACATTTCTCTTATGCACACACACACACACACACACACACACACACACATACACACACATACAAACTTAACATTGTGGCAAGAGAATTAGACCTCATAATGGAAGTGGCACTAATGGATGTTCACATGGCGGCCATTTTCCTCTGATGTCACTCTCAATGTGGGAAGCTTGAATGCTGCTAAAAGGATCATGTGTCACTGATGTGTTCAAATCATAAAAGGAGGGAATCTGACAAATCATTATCATTTTATCATCATCATGTTGTCAAGTACCTTGGTCACATCATAGATCGTTTGTCGGGTGATGAGGACATGTATCGTCCGTGCCGGATGTTGTACGCACAAGTGAACGTACTGTCACGGAAATTCTCCTTGTGTTCTGTACAAGTGAAACTGACTCTGTTTAAAGCATACTGCACCCCTCTGAACACAGCACATTTGTGGGTGAACTATAAAAAAGCCTCCTTCCAGAGACTGACAGTGGCATTCAATGATGCTCTACGGCTCTTATTAAAAAAGCCCAGATGGACTAGTGCCAGTGAACTGTTGGTGTCTAATCGAGTACACTCATCGCATGCTGTCTGGAGAAATGTGATGTTTAAGTTTATGTGTCGCCTCAACCACTTGGAAAATACTGTAATTTTATTGTTGACTAAACTTGCACATAGTGCTGTAGGTTACACATTTCAGTCCTGGAAACACTGGTATGACTGACTATTGAAAGGGTAAAGGTTATTTATTATGTCTGTATTTATCTGTTTGTCTTTTAGTGTGGACCATAAGTATCTATCTATCTATCTATCTATCTATCTATCTATCTATCTATCTATCTATCTATCTATCTATCTATCTATCTATCTATCTATCTATCTATCTATCTATCTATCTATCTATCTATCTTGCCATTTTAACAAGTAATCAGAAACAAATGATAATGGATTGTGATGGGACATTGGCCCATGATTCAAAGTTAAATGATATATTTGATAATGTATTATACCATTTGACTGCAGTTATTTCCTGGCTAACTTTGCCATTTGAAAGTGACTCTAATATTTTCCCTTGACTGAACACACAGGTATCTTCAACCACACTTCGTGCTGGGTGTAATCTATATAAACAGATAAATACAATAATGTATTGCAGTGATGTGGTGATATGGTTGGCATAACCTGGCTCTCGGCATGACAAAAGGATGCCAACAACAAAGTATGTATCAAAGAATAAGGTGATTTATTTACAATAAAATAAAGAGAAATGTGCAAAACAATATGAACAGTATTGGATGTGGTAGTCTGTGGCATCAGTAATGGAGTGAGAGTTAAGATGGGTGAATGTAATGAGTGTGGGTCTTGTATGGTGTAATTCAAAAGACAAAGGTAACGAAAAGATACGGGTGGTCTGGCACTTGTGTCGGTCTGAGCAGCAAGGGAGAGAGATAGAGAGAGACCAGCACTTTGTCACCGGTAGAAATAGGCATGGCACGTCTGGGCCAGACACGCCATGCCAATTTATACCGGTTTCTTTTTCAACCTGCTGCATTTAAAACGCATGTGAATGCATAAAATTTGCTTGTGAGCATGTTTTATCCTTCTCTCAACATCAAAATTTTCTGTTGATGATGTCTAATCTAAATAATAATCCATAATGAACCATTAAATCATTGACAGAAAATTCCATTTCTTTGAAACTGGAGCCTTTATTGGTCCTTCTGAACAACCCCAATTTTTTTTTTGTTTTTCAAAAATTAATTTCCATGTATGAGTTTCAATTTTGTATCGTATTTGATACATCAGGTCTCAATGTTCAAATATTATTAATTTTGAACAAACAAAAACATAATATAACACCAACATGTCTAACAAATTAGTAATTCCTTTTCAAAATGGGCAAAGTTCTGCCCATTAATGATAATCTTGTAGTGTCACTGGAAGGGCCTCTGGTGAAAGAATTTCTCCCCCCTGGTGGATTATCTGTGTATTGCATACGAGGGCCGTTCAATAAGTTCATGGCCTCACCCAGAACAGAACAACACAGACTGATAATTTATATTTTATTTTTCAACATAATCTCCATTTACAGCAATGCACTTGGTCCATCGATGTTCAAGCATCACTATCCCATCACGAAAGAATATAACATCCTGTATTATAACAACCAGTATTTCTGGGTGAGGCCATGAACTTATTGAACAGCCCTCGTATATCTAATTGTAACCAGGTTTTTCTAGGGCTTCAAAACTCATGTATCAAATATGATACGTTTGGTGTTATAGGGTTAACCCTTTCATGTAATAATTATGTGAACCTTAATTGAGATTTTTTTTCTGGAGAATTGTTATTCCTCTTTAGGCATGGAAAAAAAAAAAAACAACAACAATGCAATGGATTTTTTATGAACCTATTTTTCACGGAGTTACAAAAATGTCCACTCAGCTGGACACCATGCGTTTAATTTTAGAGACCAAGAAACATGTATTTATTGATATACTATGTGAAAACTATGAAATAAAAACATTTTTAATGTGGCTAATCTGATGTTTTCTAACATTTTAACATACCTGCATGGAGATAATATGCAAAAAAAAAAAAAAAGCAACTTTTGTTTAAACAAAACAAACAAAAGAAAACTGTTTATTTCAGTCTAGTAACAATTTGCTTTTTTTTTTTTACACTCAAACATGTTACTGCAGATCAGGTTTATCTAGAACAGCAAAGTTACAGTAATGGTATGAACTGCAGCGTATGGGATGATGCACAAAACAACAAATCCATAAATATACAAGAAAACACCTTTGATCAGCTGTCCACTGCAGTGACCACTATGCATGAAAGGGTTAATAGTCTCATATATATATATATATATATATGTTACTTTGTAAGTCACTACACTAAAGTTATCTTAAAGAGCTTGTAGTTCCATACACTCTATCTAGAGCACTACGCTCTCAACATGCAGGCTTACTTGTGTTCCTAGAATCTCCAAAAGTAGGACGGGAGACAGAGCCTTCAGCTATTAAACTCAACTACTGTGGAACCACCTCGATGCCTCAGTCCCAGGAGCAAACACCCTGTCTATGTTTAAGAGTAGGCTTTAAACTTTCCTTTTGGATGAATCTTGTAGTTAGGGTGGCTCAGGCTGCTCTTAGTTATGCAGCTAATGGCTTAGACTGCTGGGAGTCTCATCATGATACACTGAGATCTGAGCAAATACATGTTAAATACATACACAAATACATGCTGTGGTCCTGCTTCTCACCTGCCTTCATCATCATCACTCATTAATCCAGTGTTTTTCAACCTTGGGGTCAGGACCCCATGCAGGGTCGCCTGGAATTCAAATGGGGTCACCTGAAATTTCTAGTAATTGATAAAAAATAAATAAATAAAAACTTACTAATAAAAAATATATGGTGAGTTGAGAGAGACAATCCCAATCCATAAAAGACACGACAAACTGTGAAGCTGAAACTGAAGCACTGTGGTTCTGTTCATTTGTCAAATGTTCATTGTGGTCAGTTTCAGATGTTGCAGCTCTTTCATAATTCATAGTTTGAGTTCTTGTTTGTTCAGTATTAATTGTCAGCCTTGTAAATCCAAGCTGGACTGACTGTACATATCCTGACCAAGGAAAATCAAATTCTCTCACTTTGTGCAGTAATCTGCTCCTGGCTTTTCTACCTCCGTCTATAATAATATACATTATATAGCCTAAATGTCATCTAAAATTAACATTTACGGGCAACATAGTATCACAAACTATTACATGATCAAAAACCTATTAATTTTAGAAAAAAAAAAATAAAAAATCAATTTTTGAATGTCTGGGGTCGCCAGAAATTTGTGATGCTAAAATGGGGTCACAAGCCAAAAAAGGTTGGGAACCACTGCATTAATCCATGTAGTTGTGATAGTGTTTATTATATAGATACATTGATGGCAGAAGTTTCTATTATTTGTACTAACAGTCACAGTTATAGTATATCCACTGTTAATACTTGTATTTGTAGTAGTAGTATTAACAGTTATGGATATTTGTTCTACCTATTGGTAATCATACTAATGTAACGCAGTGGTTCGTTGGTGGTTAATGGTTCACTCTTTATAAAATCAGACAGCAGGATGGAGACAGATTTCTTCAGTGTCACAGAACATCAGCCAAAGAGATCGCAGTGTCAAAGAACGTCAGCCAATGAGAGCGCAGCATCACAAAACCCCAGCCAATAAGAACGGAGTGTCACAGAACGCCGGCCAATCAGAGCAGAGCGTCACAGAAAATCAGCCAATCAGAGCATAGCGTCACAGAACGGCAGCCAATGAGAGCAGAGCATCAAAGAACATCAGCCAATGAGAGTGCAGCGTCACAGAACATCAGCATATGAAAATGCAGCATCACAGAATGCCAGCCAATCAGAGCGGAGCGTCACAGAATGTCAGCCAATGAGAGCGCAGCATCACAGAACGTCAACCAATGAGAGTGGAGTGTCACAGAACATCAACCAATCAGAGCGTAGCGTCACAGAACGTCAGCCAATGAAAGCGCAGCATCACAGAACGCCAGCCAATCAGAGCGCAGCGTCACAGAATGCTAGCCAATGAGAGCGCAGCGGCACAAAACATCAACCAATCAGAGCATAGCGTCACAGAACATCAGCAAATGATAGCGCAGCGTCACAGAACATCAACCAATCAGAGCGTAGCGTCACAGATCGTCAGCCAATGAGAGTGCAGCGTCACAGAACATCAGCCAATGAGAGTGCAGCGTCACAGAACGCCAGATAATGAGAGTGGAGTGTCACAGAACATCAACCAATCAGAGCGTAGCGTCACAGAACGTCAGCCAATGAGAGTGCAGTGTCACAGAACGCCAGCCAATCAGAACGGAGCATCACAGAACATCAGCCAATTAGAGCACAGCGTCACAGAACGTCAGCCAATCAGAGCACAGCGTCACAGAAGATCAACCAATCAGAGCGTAGCATCACAGATCGTCAGCCAATGAGAGTGCAGCGTCACAGAACACAAGCCAATGAGAGCGCAGCGTCACAGAACTTCAGCCAATCAGAGAGGAGCGTCACAGAACATCAGCCAATGAGAGCGCAGTGTCACAGAACATCAGCCAATGAGAGCGCAGCGTCACAGAACTTCAGCCAATCAGAGAGGAGCGTCACAGAACATCAGCCAATGAGAGCGCAGCGTCACAGAACTTCAGCCAATCAGAGAGGAGCGTCACAGAACATCAGCCAATCAGAGCGCAGGGTCACAGAACATCAGCCAATCAGAGCGCAGCATCACAGAACATCAGCCAATCAGAGCACAGCGTCACAGAACATCAGCCAATGAGAGCGCAGCATCACAGAACATCAGCCAATGAGAGTGCAGCATCATAGAACATCAGCCAATCAGAGCGCAGCGTCACCGAACATCAGCCAATGAGAGCGCAGCGTCACAGAAAATCAGCCAGTAAGAGCGTCGCGTCACGGAACGCCAGCCAATCAGAGTAGAGCGTCACTGTCATGATCTGTGCCTGTGTGGACTCCGGCTCCTCCCTCTCCAGATCATCTCTTCATCATACCCATGATCGGACTCACCTGCTGGCGCTGCGCGGCTGCGGCCAATCACCTCTCAGCCTATTTAAGGCATGGGTTTGGTCCATTCCACTCCATAACCCGGACATTCATCCATCTACCTCTACAGACTCTGACCCAGGTTTTGTGTTCCCTGTTGTTTAGTTTTTGTTTTTGTTTAATAAACTTGTGTTGTTCCCTTCAGTCCTCTCATTTCCACCCTTGTGACAGAATGGACCAGCCA
Organism: Sphaeramia orbicularis; assembly: GCF_902148855.1. Lineage (NCBI taxonomy): Eukaryota > Metazoa > Chordata > Actinopteri > Kurtiformes > Apogonidae > Sphaeramia > Sphaeramia orbicularis. The sequence goes on from NC_043973.1 coordinate 28,282,711, forward strand.
ACCTGGACTCAGCCGGTACTGAAGGGACCCGTTTTTCCATTTCTCCGCGTTTGAGTTTTTTATCCCTGGTTTCGTTCGCCTTTTTCTTAGTTGTCCTCTGTACCGTCGCTCAGCGCTTCCTAGTCCCTTATCCAGCTTTTGCGAGACTTCTATGGGGCCATTATTGTAGCAATATTATTTGCAAATGCGTGTGGAGAGTTGAGTGTCCGCATCTCAATCTGTCTGTGTGCAGTCGGATTTGCAAATGTGTAAATGAATCTGTAAATGCTTGATGAGATTTGTGTGTCCGCATTTCAATCTGTGTGCGTGGAGAGTTGAGTGTTGTTGTTCTTCTTCTTCTTCGATTTTTAGTGGCAGTTGGTGAACCTTGCAAGCACAACTCACGTAAACTCACGTCAGGTACAAGAACGAGCAAAGCCGAACGCAGCCGGAATGAGGGAGCCTGTGAGCCTGAGCCCAGGGCAGCTGAGCCCAGGCACGCGAACCCTGGTTTTACAGACAAATCCCGCTGCACATTTGTGGATCTGTCACGGCAAAAGTGTGGCAAAATTCACGTGTGTAAAGAGAGCCAATCGAGAAGCCGCTTGACTTGTAACCAATGATTTGTCTGTATTTCTGGGTCTTGTAGTGAAAATACTTTGACTTTTCAAATCTGATTACACACACACAAGTTGTTTTACACATTTGCAGATTGTTGTACAGACACACAAATCTCATCGCGCATTTACAGATTCATTTACACATTTGCAAATCCGACTGCACACAGACAGATTGAGATGCGGACACTCAACTCTCCACCTGTATTTGCAAATAATATTGCTACAATAATGGCCCCATAGACTTCCCTTTATTTCCGCCTTTGTCCTCAGCTCGGTCTCCTCTGTGCCGGTTGGTTCGGGGGGTCCGGGAGCCGTCGGGTGCACACCCTGGTTTTTCCCCCAGTGCGTCTCTGTCCCTTGTTTGTTTCCTGCCTTGTATTTCCAGCGTTCCCATGTCATGTGTGGACCTGGGCCTTCATGGGGTCCGGGTTCTTCTCTTGTGTCTTTTCCTTTGTGTGTCTAATGGTTTCAGTGAGTTCATTAGTTCTGATCTGTACGGAAGCGTATTGCATTCACAAAAAAAAATAATTTCGGCTCTGTTTTTCTGAATTAATGAGATATTTTATTATTATTAATTATCTCATAATTACGAGAAAAAATAAGTTAAAAAAAAAATCGGCGCTGTTTTTCTGAGTTTATGAGATACTGTTTCCTGAAAAAAAAAAAAAAAAGCTCTGTTTTTATGAGTTTATGAGATACTGTTTCCTGAAAAAAAAAAAAAAAAGCTCTGTTTTTATGAGTTTACGAGATACTGTTTTCCGGAAAAAAAAAAAAAAAGCTCTTTTTTTATGAGTTTACGAGATACTGTTTTCCGGAAAAAAAAAAAGCTCTGTTTTTATGAGTTTACGGGATACTGTTTTCCGAAAAAAAAAAAAAAAAGCTCTGTTTTTATGAGTTTACGAGATACTGTTTTCCGGAAAAAAAAAAAAAGCTCTGTTTTTATGAGTTTACGAGATACTGTTTTCCGAAAAAAAAAAAAAAAAGCTCTGTTTTTATGAGTTTACGAGATACTGTTTTCCGGAAAAAAAAAAAAAAAGCTCTGTTTTTATGAGTTTACGAGATACTGTTTTCTGAAAAAAAATAAAATGTGGCTGTTTCTCTGTCAGTGGGACAGTGGTCCCTGGTCCAGGCAGGAGCTCCTTCTATCTGTGCTGCTGAAAGCCTCTCGGGGGAGCGTGAAGTTGTTTCCGTTCTCGTAACCGGTTCCGATTACGGATCATGGAACTAGTTTCGTTCACAGAAATCAGAACCAAGCCCCGCTTTGTGCACGGATCAAGCCCTTCAAGCACACCGGCGCTCGGAGCCTGTAACCCGGCTTCCTGACAGGGCACGACCGCGGTGATGGGAGTTGGCATTAATGAAGTCAAATAAAATGACATTCACCAGCATTAAAGAAAATATACACAGCAGAAGAGTGCAAATGTGTATTCATTTATTTGTCGGACCTGATGGAAAGCATTAGTCAGAACTAGATCCATGGAGGAGCGGCTTGGTGTACCGGTTCGTCCCCCCTCCAATAACTTTCCATCAGGTCCAGGTGGACAGCTATCCGCTCCCCGGTGTGTAAGCCGGACTGGAGCGGGTGGACGGAGCAGCTCAACTGTCAGAACAGCGGCGCTTGGAGCCTGTAGCCGGCTTCCTGACAGGACAGGACGCGGTGATGGGAGTTGGCATTAATGAAGTCAAATAAAATGACATTCACCATGATTCAAGAAAATATGCGTCTTGGTGTCCCGGTTCACCCCCCACCCCCGGACAGCTTTCCATCAGGTCCAGGTGGAAAGCTATGGGGGTGGGGGGTGAACCGGGGCACCAAGAGCTCCTCCACGGATCTAGTTCTGACTAATGCGTTCCATTAGGTCCGACAAATAAATGAATACACATTTGCACTCTTCTGCTGTGTATATTTTCTTTAATGCTGGTGAATGTCATTTTATTTGACTTCATTAATGCCAGGACCTGGAGTACGCTGCTGACACCATCCTGCTCAGCACATCCTACAGTCAGCTGACAGATGCTCTGGGCAGTTACAGTGAAGAGGCACAGAAGCTTGGCCTCCAAGTGAACTGGACAAAAACCAACCTCACGCATGTCAGTGATGGGCCAGATCCACCTCCCTTGCAGCTTAGTAATGACATTGTAGAACCTGTCAAGAGCTTTGTGTATCTGGGGTGATGACAGACAACGGGGACCTAAAACCAGAGATTACCCGCAGAAGGGCCCTGGCAGCATCAGCTCTGATGTCTCTCTGGAAACCACTGTGGCGGAACCAGACCATCTCACGCAGGACGAAGCCCCGGATCTACAACTCTGCCGTCCTCTCCATCCTGCTCTATGGCTCGGAAACATGGCCCTTAAACCAGATTCTGGCTGCCAGAATAGGTGGCTTTGATAGCAGGGCTCTCAGAACCATCGAAAACATCAGGTGGACCCGGCGGGTTTCCAATCAGGTGCTTGGAGCCCGCACACGCCAGCCCAAAGCATCCAGCCTGGCCGCGCAACGTCGCCCCCGCTGGTTCGGTCATGTCCTCCGCCTCCCTCCTGACCATCCAACAAGAGCCATCCTTCAGTTTGACCCAAAGGCCGCAGACTGGAAACGACCACAAGGCAAGTCCCGCACCCGATGGCTCGACGTCATTGCAGGCGACCTCCGACAACATGGAGTTACCATGGAGGACGCAGAGCAGCTGGCACAGGACCACCAGCCATGGAAAACACTGGTTCACCTGGTCGGCCCAATGCACCGGGACAGGACACCCGCCCCATGGCAGGAGTCCTAGTAGTAGTGGTAGTCATTAATGCCAACTCCCATCACCGCGTCCTGTCCTGTCAGGAAGCCGGGCTACAGGCTCCGAGCGCTGGGGTTCTGTCGAGTTGAGCTGCTCCGTCCACCCGCTCCAGTCCGGCTTACACACCGGGGAGCGGATAGCTGTCCACCTGGACCTGATGGAAAGTTATTGGAGGGGGGACGAACCGGTACACCAAGCCGCTCCTCCATGGATCTAGTTCTGACTAATGCTTTCCATCAGGTCTGACAAATAAATGAATCCACATTTGCACTCTTCTGCTGTGTATATTTTCTTTAATGCTGGTGAATGTCATTTTATTTGACTTCATTAATGCCAGCTCCCATCACCGCGGTCGTGCCCTGTCAGGAAGCCGGGTTACAGGCTCCGAGCGCCGGTGTGCTTGAAGGGCTTGATCCGTGCACGAAGCGGGGCTTGGTTCTGATTTCTGTGAACGAAACTAGTTCCATGATCCGTAATCGGAACCGGTTACGAGAACGGAAACAACTTCACGCTCCCCCGAGAGGCTTTCAGCAGCACAGATAGAAGGAACTCCTGCCTGGACCAGGGACCACTGTCCCACTGACAGAGAAACACAGCCACATTTTATTTTTTTTTCGGAAAACAGTATCTCGTAAACTCATAAAAACAGAGCTTTTTTTTTTTTTTTCCGGAAAACAGTATCTCGTAAACTCATAAAAACAGAGCTTTTTTTTTTTTTTTCCGGAAAACAGTATCTCGTAAACTCATAAAAACAGAGCTTTTTTTTTTTTTTTTTCGGAAAACAGTATCTCGTAAACTCATAAAAACAGAGCTTTTTTTTTTTTTTTCCGGAAAACAGTATCTCGTAAACTCATAAAAACAGAGCTTTTTTTTTTTTTTTTCGGAAAACAGTATCTCGTAAACTCATAAAAACAGAGCTTTTTTTTTTTTCAGGAAACAGTATCTCATAAACTCATAAAAACAGAGCTTTTTTTTTTTTTTCAGGAAACAGTATCTCATAAACTCAGAAAAACAGCGCCGATTTTTTTTTTAACTTATTTTTTCTCGTAATTATGAGATAATTATCTCATTAATTCAGAAAAACAGAGCCGAAATTATTTTTTTTTGTGAATGCAATACGCTTCCGTAGATCTGCCTGCCCATGTGTTAGTTTGTTTGTTCTGCCTGTTTTATTCGTTCCTCCCTGTCTCTCTCTCTGTCAGTGTGTGTATTTCTCAGTGTGTGTAGTTTTCAGTGAGTGTGTATTTTTTAGTCACTGTGTTTATTGCAGTCCATGTGTGTTATATGTTCCCTGCGTTTCTTCAGCCTCCATGTTTTATGCCTTCGGTCCTTTGACTTGTAGTTTTGTCATTTGTTTTCCGTTCATGAGGTTTCTATTTTCTTGTCTCGTTTCTTGTCCTTTGGCCTGCTTCATGTTTTTTGTTTTTTGTTTTTTCCTTCCTCCTGCGTTCCTTATGTTCTCTGTTGTGGAGCTTTTGTCCCCTATCGTTTCAGTTCGTTTGTCATTTCTCCTGGTCCTTCATTTCTCTTTAGCTTGTGTCATTAGCTCATGTGTTTAGCTTGTGTCATAGTTTATATTTTTTTAGTTTTTGTCATTAACTCATGTCTTCAGTCTCTGTCCTTATTCTGTCTTTATTCTCTGTCTGCAGTTTCTGTCGTCCCTTCTGTTCAGGTCTTCTCCACAGCTCATCTCTTCAGTTTTTCCCATCTGTTCAGGTCTTCTCCTAAGTTCTTCTCTTCACTTTGCCCCTTTTCCTCTTTTCTTTGGTTCAGTTCTTCTTCTCAGATCAGTTTCTCCTTAGTTCAGTTCTTCCCCTTCATGTTCTTCAGTTCCATTTCATCCTTCTCTTCAGTTCAGTACTGTAGATTGTCCCTCTGCCCGTTCATGTCCCTCTGCCTGTCCGTTCATGTCCCTCAGTCTGCCTGTTCATGTCCTTCAGTCTGACCGTGTCCCACTGCCTGACCTCAGTCCCCTTTTCCTTAGTGCTACCTGGAGGCTAGTACGCCGTCTGGTAGTTTCCCCCCTTGAAGTCCGGTTCCGTCCGGCAGTGCAGCAATCCTGAAGTCCAAAGTCCAGTTCTGTTACTGAAGTCCAGTTCCGTCTGGCACTGTTCCTGAAGTCTGGTTCCATCCGGCACTGTTCCTGAAGTCCGGTTCCGTCTGGCAGCGTTCCCCTGAAGTCCGGTTCCGTCCAGCGTGTTTCCCCGTCTTGGTCTCGCTCTTCTTGTTCCCCTCAGCCCAGTCTCAGAGTCCGTAGTCCTGTCAGCCTTGTCTCAGTCAGCCAGAGTCATGGGTCCAGCCATAGTCCAATTCCAGTTGATGTCTGTAGTCCAGTCATAGTCCGGTCTGCCTTGTCTCAGTCAGAGTCATGGGTCCAGCCATAATTCAGTTCCAGTCAACGTCCTTAACCCAGCTAGAGTTCTGTCTGCCACAGCCCTGGAGGTCCACAAACCAGGGGATTTTTCTATGTCCTGTTTCAGAGGGTTTTTCACGTCCTGGTCCGGAGGTTTCTCAATGGCCCGGCCCGAAGGTCTATCCTGAGGTTCTTCAGCCCATCTACCCAGAGGCTCATCACGCCGTTCCACCAGGAGGTTCTTCTGCTGTCTGCCCTGAGGTTTTTCGGCCATCTACCCGGAGGCTCTTCACGCCGTTCCACTGGGAGGCACTTCAGCCCATCCGCCCTGGGGTTCTTCAGCCAGTCAACCCGGAGGCTCTTCACGCCATTCCACCGGGAGGTTCTTCAGCTGTCTGCCCTGAGGTTCTTCGGCCCGTCTGCCCGGTGGCTCTTCGCGCTGTTCCACCGGGAGGCACTTCAGCTGTCTGCCCTAGGACCCTTCAGCCCATTCCCCCTGAGGCTCTTCGGCCTGTCTACCCAGAGGCTCTTTATGCCATTCCACTGGGAGACTCTTCAGCTGTCTGCCCTGTGGCTTGCCACGCCGTTCCGCCAGGAGGTGTTTCACACCCCTTTGCTAGGATGCCCTCTACGCCCCAGGATGCCCTGGTTTCTGTAGGGCTTTTGCATCTCTGGGGACATCAGGAGCCGTCCCTTGAGGGGGGGGGGTCCTGTCATGATCTGTGCCTGTGTGGCCTCTGGCTCCTCCCTCTCCACATCATTTCCTCATCATACCCATGATCTGACTCACCTGCTGGCGCTGCACGGCTGCGGCCAATTACCTCTCAGCCTATTTAAGGCTTGGTTTTGCAGCCGTGCAGCGCTGGTCCATTCGTCTCCATCACCCACTCCATAACCCGGACATTCATCCATCTACCTCTATGGACTCTGACACAGGTTTTGTGTTTCCTGTTGTTTAGTTTTCGTTTTTGTTTTATAAACTTGTGTTTTTTTTCCCTTCAGGGCCGTGTACTTGAGTCCTCTCATTTCCACCCTTGTGACAGTCACAGAATGTCAGCCAGTGAGAGCGCAGCGTCACGGAACGCCAGCCAATGAGAGCACAGCGTCACAGAACGCCAGTCAGTGAGAGCAGAGCATCACAGAACGTCAGCCAATGAGGGCACAGCATCACAGAACATCAGCCAATGAAAGCGCAGCGTCACAGAATGCCAGCCAATGAGAGTGGAGCGTCACAGAACATCAACCAATCAGAGCATTGCGTCACAGAACATCAGCCAATGAGAGCACAGTGTCACAGACCATCAGCCAATGAGAACGTAGCGTTACAGAACGTCAGCCAATGAGAGCGCAGTGTCACAGAACACCAGCCAATCAGAGCGGAGCGTCACAGAACATCAGCCAGTCAGAGTGCAGCGTCACAGAATGTCAGCCAATGAGAGCGCAGCATCACAGAGCACCAGCCAATCAGAGCATAGCGTCACAGAACGCCAGCCAATCAGAGCGGAGCGTCACAGAACGTCAGCCAATGAGAGCGTAGTGTCACAGAACGTCAGCCAATGAGAGCGCAGCGTCATAGAACATCAACCAATCAGTGTACAGAGTCACAGAACGTAAGCCAGTGAGAACTTAAAGCCACAGAATGTCAGCCATTGAGAGCGCAGAATCACAGAACATCAGCCAATCAGAGCACAGCATCACAGAACACCAGCCAATGAGCACATAGGGTCACATAACCTGAGAGCCTGATCCTTAGTTTTTCTCTTTCCTGTTGTGCTGTTACACAGTTATAGCAAACATTTTTTGTAATAATTAACTTATATATACAAATGCAATGTAGAACAACATCACTTTCATCTAAATACATGCAGTACGTTATTAACCAGTCCCTCCAGGATTTTACAGATTTTTTTTTTTATTTTTGTGGCCTAAAATGCCTGATTTTGTGGCAGCTTTTCCAAAAAATTGTGGTGAAAGCTGTGATGATTTGAGGCTTCTTTTATTAAAGTCACAGGAACATGGGCATTTGCAAATTACCTAGAACAGTCTTTTTTGAGTTTTTAGCCTTAAAAAGCACCAGGAAGCAATGATTTTAAACAAAACAGACTTTTTAAATTCATTTATTTATTTGTTTTGAGCAGAAGAAAAATGTTAACGTTTTTTGTGTACAAGGAACTAACAGCAGAGCAAATACATTAATAAAGATGATCAAGACAAAATAATAATGCCCATGTACACTAGTAATAACAAAATAAATGCAATCTGTACTGCTCAAAAAGGAGTGGGAAGAAGAAAACTTATTAAATCCCACCCCCATCTCACATTTATACAACACATGACTTTTGCTTCCCTAACGATATAGTAGTATATTTAGGGTTAGGGTTAGATGGGTTACATGCACACATATATATATACACACACACACACACACACACACACACACACACACACACACACACACAGGGCAGCCTAACTTGAGTTGCTTTCTATCAAACACATTAGAGTAAACATTAATATTAACACCAAGTTTAATGACTGTTTTTGTTTGTGAGCTCGTTTTTGTAACCACACACAGACTTGCACTCGCACTCCCTCATGCACACACACACATGCACACAAGCACAATCCACAGAAAGGAAAGCATGCCTCCACAGGTTCTTTCTTCTTCTCTTCTATTGCCTTATAGAGTAGATCTGCGCTAACCTTGACCCTTTCAGCTCCTGCTGTTGTTCTGGATCCAACAGTCTCTGTCATTGGGACTTGTCTCGTCTTTCCTCTTCCAGTTTCAGCTGTTCTCCTGCATGTTTTGTGGTTGAAAAGTGTCTGTGGAGCGGCCACTTTCGTTGGTGTTCCACCACAATATTGCAGGCAGTGCAGAACAGTATACTTCCGCTTTTGTGTAACACATCTGGAAACTGACTTGCACAAACTTTGGCAGTGATATTTGTCGGTAAATGTGAGTGTTTTGAATTGCACATCTTCATCTTCTCAACCGTCAACAAGGAAGTGAACGTGATGACGTACATGTCACGTAGACAGGGGGCTAAGGTGATTAGTCAAATTTGCGGAAAATTCGATTTACGTGATTGGAAAAAATTGCAGCGCCGTGCAGAATTCGTGGTGATTGGTTGAATTTGCGTTATTGCGATCGCAACATCGCAAATTCTTGGAGGGACTGTATTATGGCTTTTACATGAAGCTTCCCTACTGAGACATCCAGAAGAGTGTTAAAATCATTTCCAGGCCACTTTTGATGGAATCAGATTAGCCATTGTAATTACAGCAGTCAATCATGTATTCATATTAGTGATGTGACATTCACGAACGAATCGAATCTTTTGAACGGCTCTTTGAATTCAACGATGGGAGCCGAGTCTTTGTAAAGAGCCATTCTTTTTTTTTTTTTTTTTTTTTTTTTTTTTTTTTAAAGGCGGGAGTGTCCGATTGCCTGTGAATTTACCAACATACTGTTCTTGTTCTGAGAATTGCACTACAGTTCAGGTATTTAAGTAACTGCAGTGATTAATCACTGTTGTGTTTTGTGCAATTTTGTTTGTTTATGCTTACACACATTTATTATTCTTGTTTTAAGGAGAATAAAATGTTATTTCATAAGAAAATGTTTTATTTTCTTCTTCATTTTTAGGCTACAGACTAGTCCACATAATGTACCGGTATTTTTTTGTCAAATTCCATCATTTGCCTAATGTCACCTCTCATGTCATGGATTTAGCCCACACATTTTAACGAACTATTCTTTTTTACGGTAAGATAATATTTACTGCAGTGCCAGTGAAACACCTTTAAAATGTAATGTCAATCATCACATGTAGCCTATTTAGTCACTAAAATATTGGTGTTTCAAAATAATGCAAAAAACATAAAAGAGCCAGTCTTTTGAACGGCTCTTTTCAGTGAACGGCTCCTGATTGAACGGCTCCCTTCAAAGATCCAGAAGTCCCATCACTAATTCCTACCTGTCTGAAAACGTCTATGATTGGACAAAATTAGAGCTGCAACCAATTAATCGACTCAAAGTGATCCAAAAAAATCATTTAACCGCAATTCTTCTGAATCAAAGCTTTGTTTCCTTCATTCCTCTGCTGTTAAATGTTGGTTCCACTGTTGTGTTTCATATGGACGCTTATTGTGACGCACAAAGAAGCTTCATTTCAGGAGAACTGCTATAGAATATTTCCCTTCAATCAATTTGAGTCGGTTAATCAAATCATGAATTTTTGCATTCGCTTCAAGCACCTAATCGATTAATTGGTTGCAGCTTTAGGCAAAATCTACATCACAAGTCCAAGGAGAAACACAGTCCAGTATTCTCTCAGACCACTTGAATTCCAATATGCTGAGAGGTAGCAGTGGAATTTTTAACTCTGTGACATTAAAAAGCTGTCTGCCTGTCCACAAGTATTGTCCACGGTTCAAATGCCATTGAGTATGTGTCGCCCATCTCCCATTAAAGCCCCTCGACTCGTCTTTGACATCCATGAAATTCTTTTCTCTTTCATAGACATCACTTGTGCGTCACTCTCATACCTACACCTGTCCATCTCTCTGCCTTCTCCAATTCCCTGGTTGAACTAAGACTAAGTACTCTTCCATTAACACTCAACCGTCATTCCTCTAATCTACCTCTGCACCTGTTTCAAACAGCACTTCACCTTGAGAGAAGCTTGAAAAAAGAGATTCAACAGGGTCGGTAATTGAATGTCACTTTCCTAGTTTATTAGTTGAGCTGCAAGTATAAAGTTCACAAACACACTGAGGAAGGATCTCATATGTCAGTGGGTGTTATTCCACTGTTATTCCAACAATGACTAGTTCAGCTTTCCACTGGGAGCAGATTTAAATGCCCACTAAAATCCAGGGGGAGTCACCATAAAGACGATCAATTTACACCCGCAGCTTCATTCTGCCAGTTTAAACTTATTTAAGATCTTTTTTGTGAAGCATAAAGACCTCGCTAGAAAAAACTTTTAATTGGAATTTTATCACGCAGGCTTTCTAATTCCTTTTGGTCCCCAGTCTACTGATAGACTTCTGTCCCTGACTGTGAAATGTTTGTCTTCGAGCTAATCGGCTTCACTCTGAATACTTAATTTATGTTATTTATGCCCTTACACAGCAACCCTTTCTCTTTTGTCAAAGGCTCCTTCCCACATTTCTGATTTAGTCCACCTCCTCTGATATCCTCGATTAATCCTGGGGGATGTTTCTGTAGCAATACACACTTTATCTGGACACCTCAGGTCTCACTAAACAGCCAGCATATATACCCTGCATCGCTCTTTTCCCAAACAAACAAGGCATTTTTATTGGGCTAACAGTAAACTACATAAAAATACTATGATAAGTGATTTCATTTCCTGATTAAAATAGAAGGGTATTGGAAGAGATGGAAAGAACTACAGAAAAAAAATGGCACGTGAGGACAAAATGACCTAAAGGACCTAAGGCAAAAACAGATGCATCAATATGAAATATCATAAATACGCATGACATTAAATATGTAATATGTATGAGTCTGTAAAAATGTACAAACAACAGAATAAATGACATTTTTGTAAATTTGGTGGATTTTCTTCATCTGTTGGCTGTAAAATTTTGGGAACCTTTGTGTCCTGATGATAACTATAACGCGCTGTAAATACACACCTATGTGGAGCTGAGGTAATAAATTACTAGACACACAATGAATTCCCTGCTTTAATAAATTCAATTCAATGCATTTTTAATGTTCCCTGCAGGGATGCATGATTGACACAGCTGTGACATAATGGTAACAAGCAAGTTATACGTTTTATATCTCCAGCCAGTTTAGAAAATAATGAAAATTACTTCATTCGGTGCAAAATTTAAGTGATACATCTAATATAATTGAAACTTTTCTATGGAATATAAATAATGTAAGAAAATGTAAATAGCAGAAATTACACTGGGTGTAAATGAAGGACAAATTAAAGTCATTTTGGGATATATATGTAAAATAGTCAAATAAAGACAAATTATTTGGCTGAAACACCCCTCAAAAAAGGTATGGAGTGAAAGTAGTGCTTGAATAAACAAAGACCAACATGGATTTTGATGCAAGAGTTCATCTTGAGCTTGAGGTTAGAGAGGTCTGCATAAAAATCACATGTGGAGTTTTAATTGTTGAAGCATAGCAAAGGTTAAATGCTTTTTGGCATAATTGTGAGTCTATGCATTTTAAGGGAATGAAGTTAAGCCATTGGACCTCTGGACAATTCTGTGCTGTCTAAAATTAATTGGTGTGCACTAGGGTCTTAAGGGGGCATCTGGGCTTTAGCATTTCCTTTATTTGGGTTTTAGGGCCTCGCAAGTCACACATAATGCTTGATAGTTTTTTTTTTTCATCTTTCAGCAAAAAAAATTGTCAATTACCTCTGGCTGTATTGTCATTGAAGTTGTTTGTCAGGAAACAATTCTTTGCACTTCGTTGGACCCTTATTTTCAGGCTGGAGAAAATCCTCTGCATGAGTGGGGAGTTTTTTGGATGGTTATGCAGGTTTATAGATTATTAGGTCAGTTAAAAACATGACTATTAGAATTAATAGACACTGTTCATATTGTGTCAGGTGTGACTCAATAAATCCATAAAGACCCAAACATCCATCACCAACCAAAAGCATCTAATGATCGAAAATATTTAATACCTGTTGATCCACTGATCCTATCAATACATGAACATATTTGGTGTAAAATACAGTTTGTCATCTTTTTATGGTGAACAGATATGACCCATTTGGACGTTCAGAGGCTCTGTAGTTACCGTGGAAACAGTATCATCTTCTACAATGTTGATTCACTAGTAAAACCTGTGGAGCTGGATCAACGACAGTGGATGGAAATGCTTGGTTTATGCTCAGTTAATGATAGATTTACCTCAAAAAGTCACTTATTTGTTTTTGATATAATATCCCTCAACTTTACTCTGAACTTTCATGGACATCTTCATGATCAGTAAATTAAAAATAGGAAAATACCTAATTTATTTTGATAAATCAATATAAATAGATGTTAGACAGGCTCACTCTCTGCCTGTATTTATGTCACGTCTAAAAATGCACTTTTTCTCGTTGGCTTTTAATCAATGAGAGAGATGTGGGGTTTTGTTTGTTTGTTTGTTTGTTTTTATTTCCAATGATGTTTTTATCAAATTATAATTTGTCCTTGTTTTTATGATGGTTGTATTTTGTTGTTCTTGGCCCGCTTTACATCCTGTGTTATCACTGTTTTTTATTTACTTATTTACTTATTTGTTTCCTTATTTTGTGATTCGTGTATGGCACTTTGGCTAGCTGTAAAGTTCTTAAAGTGCTTCATAAATAAAGTTGGTATGGTATGATAAAACATAAAATACAGCGGATAATATTATTTAAAAAAAAATGATGATATATCATTTAAGAAAGGTTAGATATAGAGAAAATTTCATTTGGAAACTGACACAAAAGTAGCACTGGGTCTTTATGGGTTAATCCATGTAGTGACATAAACGCTAGCACAAGGATCGGAGTTCAATTCCCTATAGCACTCATGCCTTCACATATTTTCTGTAGAACGTTTTCCCCTGGATCCTCCAGTTTCCCTTCATCATCAAAAATAGTTGGTTTATAGGTTAATTCTCCTGTCAGTGCACTTGACCAATACTGATGAAAATCCGAAGCTGGTCCCTGAGCACCTTCAATGACAGCTCACTGTTCCTAATGTGCTCATTACTAATGCTAATGCTAGTTTCTGTGTGTATTAAGGTGGGTGACCTGCAGAGACCAAATGACCCTATAAGAATAATAATGTAAGTTAACCCTAATGCAGGAAAACAGAAAACTAGATTCTCTTTTTCATGGATGTGTGTTAGAGCATCACATCTAGCCTTCAATTTTTTCTTTTGATTTGGACCATAGGGAGAGCTGGTGTGTAATTTTACATTGTAGCAGGTCCCAAATGCAGAGATTGAATTTCTATATGGGGCCAATAAAAGTGAATTTTAAAAACAACAAGAAGTGGCAGTTGATTTCTAATTTTCCAAGGCGATCCTTAAGCCATTAATGATGAAAATGGAAGGTTTTCATAACAAGACATAGTCCTGGAGGGGTGATGGATTTTAATGTTTTACTTCATTGTAATAGAAACCTGTTATTAATTGACTGTATACAGCCATGATGGATAAGAGTTCCCACCAGATCACATCTACCTGATAATATTAAGTCAGACAATAAATGACATGTTTTGCTATTTGATGCGAGCTTTTCAGCAGTTTTCAACAAATGCATATCTAATTTAGTCACCAGAGCCTTAACAAATTGTTTTATGAAGGCTTACATCACACTAATGAGAAGATTACGAGTTTCTGTGACAAGCGTAGCCATGAACTGGATTCCATATTAGATCTGTCTGTAATTTCTCATGCTTGACAAAAGTCCTTTTCTGAAGACGTACAGAACTTAGTCATAGTCAGAAATCCATCTACTGGTAAAAAGAAGTCAGCCTAAAGGGACCAGTAACATATTAGTGCTGCTTTTTTGTGCCCGGTTTGCTGCATTGTGAATTAAAAAGAATCAATCTTCCACATATCAGACTAACTTCAGCTCTAAGTTATTTACTTTTATCTCCATTTTCTTATATTTTACAATTTTTCGTGTCAAACTTAATTTGATTTAGCTAAAATGTAACAGGATAGTAATTTGAAAATTATTTGAATATATTTTCTTTTAAAACCATCATGCCCCATGTTTAGAATTGTCCTTCAAAGAAATTCACATTATACCTTTTTCAATGACAGAAACAAATAGAGTATATGAGATAAAAGATATTTGTTGAACAATTATGAAATCATTATCATTAATTATTAAATATTATTCAAAACAATAATTCAGCAACATTCTGCAGAAAATATTCACATATGAATAAAATGTTTGTTTTCTGTTTGACCAAATTAAATGGAGAAACACTTCTAATTCATTGTAGCTGTGGGCTATTATTTATTTATTTATTACATTTAACCTCCTGAGACCCAGCGATACATTTTTTTCCTCTGTAGGGGACAAGAGATTCACAGTGTTACATAAAAAAAAAAAAAAGAAAAAGAAAAAGAAAAAAAGAAAAAGAAAAAGAAAAAACCCTGTCCACTGCAAAGGACATTCCATTGAAAAAGAAATTTAATTTTATCTGAAAGAAGTGTTGCATTATACTGTTTCCAGTCAAGATGATTATTTCATGTAAGAATGGATAAAAAAAAATTACTTTCCTCAGTCTCATGAGGTTAAATAAATGCCCAAGTGACAAAACAAGGAAACAATCAGGAAGAAATAAATGCAAACCATCAATTCAACCACTACAGAAGAGGAGTAGGGCCACTGGAAAAAAAAAAAAAATAAGGTCCAAAATATTTTTTTAATCATCATTCTGAGATTAAAGTCAGAATTCTGAGAAAAAAGACTTTCTGACTTTAATCTCAGAATTTTTACTGTTTTCTCAGATGAGCAAAAGGTGAGTGAATGTTATGTTTGGAAACTTGTGTATGAAAATTGTAAGAAAAAGCCACTGATATCTGTTTGCCTTCCTTTTGCTCATCTAATGGCTCCTGCTGGAACCCCTCGGATTCGTACAAAGTCACCTACATCCATCATTATGTCAACCTGCCTTACTCCCCCTGCATGCCATAAAGCAAAAGTGACACTCTCCGTGAATGTCAGAAAAAAAAAACAAAAAAACAAAACAGAATTCTGAGAAAAAAGTCAGAATTTTGACAATTTTCTCAGAATTCTGACTTTAATCTTAGAATAATAATAAAAAGAAGAATAAAAATATATATATTGGACCTTAATTTTAATTTTTAGTGGCCCTAATCCTCTTCTGTTAATCACACAAAATAGAAAAGAGAAAAATAGAAATATGTTTTTTTTATCAACAGTATAATTCTTGACATTTTTTCCAACAGGATGATATAAACTTCACCAGGTCATAATTGAGATGTGTGGGTCCAACTTGTTTTTGTTTTTTTGTTTGTTTGTTTTTTATCTTTGTGAAAAGTCCAAGGTTTTTATGTGACTTTGCTCTGAACAATAGTCCTGCTGAGTTGTTTCCATAGGCTGTTGATGCTTATTATTCAGCTCAACCAGCAACTGAAAATATCTACAGTGAAGCAGAAAGTGAAATGTTCCCTGCTGCCTTTATGAACCAGCAGGTGACTCTGATCTTCCAACAATGATCTTCATCAGCTCCATGACAGACTGGCTGCTGACATTTTGTGTGGCGCAGCTTTAACAGTGACCATTGTCCTACAGTCTTATTCCACATGGAACATCTGACATTTTAAAGCAGATGTTTCTTGTCAGCTGTTTGGTCAGTTGAACGAGAGTGTAGTTCATTTGTATTCAGCTCAGGCTTTCATGAGCATTGTCCTTGAAATGTCCATACCATACTTTGTATGTACAGATGTGCGTTGCATCGAAAATTAAATCAAGAACGTATGGTAAATTCATAATTACCGCATAAAGCAATTGCAAATGACTTACTAATCAGCTTTTGTAGCTTCGAGAAACAACATGTCAATCAGATTTCTTCACCTAAATTAAATTAAACAGAAACGAGTCATGTGGTATAAACCTGAGGCACTTCGGTCTCAGTATCAGTCTTCATGACAATTTTTGACACTTGCTATTGGTTTTGTTTTGCATTTCAGTATGCAACAAACAACCTGCAGTCACAGAAGAACTCTCTATTCACATGCACCAATTTTCTGAAAAACTGCTCTGGTGTTGAATAGAAGATGCAATTACATCTTCAGCTCATTTTCTTTGATCTGAATCGCAGCAAGTGCATGACAATGAAGTTGGCCTTGTCAGTCCAGTTTCATATTAAGAGACCTGGCGATGGCCACAACCACACAGGGTAACACAACTACAATGCACACTGGCCCATCTCATTACCCTGTTATGCCAAAAGGGGGGTTTCATTTGGAGCCATTTAGTTTGATACCTGCACATGCTCAGTTCAGTCAACCACTCCTGAATATTTATTATTAACGTCTTTGGTTGGTACTTATTTATGGTACTAATTTATTTTACACTTTGTATATGTATTACACATATATTACCAGTTTAGGGCAGTGATTCTCAACTGGTCTGGCTTTGGGACCCACTATCACCCCTCAATGACAAGCCATGGCCCAAATTGATAACAATTAAACTTCTCAAATGTATTTCATAAAAAGATTATGTGTTTTGAACCTGAGATAATACAGAATATCTTACAAAATTTTAAAGCAGTGTATGACTTTTAGCATTTTTTTTTTTTTTCAAATTAGTAAGCGATTGCCTCCTTTTCACTAATCCATTAGTCCAGTGGTTCCAAACCTTTTTTAGCTCCTGACCACATTTTAACATCACAAATTTCTGGCAACCCCAGACATTCAAAACGGAGACATTTTTTTTGGCTTAATTAATTTGTTTTTGATATGATTTGCTATACTATGTTGCAAATAAATGTTAATTTTAGACATTTCGGCTATATAATGTAAAACATTTTTTAGTAAGGTTTTTTTTTTTTTTTTTTTTTTTTTTTAATCAATTACTTCTAATTTCAGGCAACCCCATTTGAATTCCAAGCGACAAGGTTGAAAAACACTGCATTAACTGCTCCCAATCCCCTTTTTCAGTTGGTTGGTATAGTCTGTTCTTTCTCAAACTGATAAAATCTTGTGCCACAAACATCTTAAACCAATGTAAACATCTGAATGAAGGGGTTAAACCAGTAGTTCCCAACCACATTTTAACATCACAAATTTCTGGCGACCCCAGACATTCAAAACTGAGACATTTTCTGGCTAAAATTAATTTGTTTTTGATCATGTAATAGTTTGCTATGACATTTTGCAAATAAACGTTCATTTTAGATGACATTTAGGCTATATAATGTACATATTTATTAGTAGACTTTAATTTTTTATCTATCACTAGAAATTTCAGGCGACCCCATTTGAATTTAGGCTACCCCACATGGGGTCCCGATCCCAAGGTTGAAAAACACTGCATTAGTCTTTCCATGCTAACGCACCTAAATCACTTCCCTCACGGTGAACATCTTCGAGGTGTACTCCATCACCAACCATCTGTTTGTTTCCATACCAAAAAGAAACCATTCAACCTTTCATTTTTGTCATTTTCTCCAGGGCCATACATTGTGCCATAGCATTGAAACTAGTGCCTATTGTCGGTAAATCTAGCATTTTCCACACACCTATCATCCTCTTGGCCTGTAATATAATAAAGTCTATGAATTTGCATTGTTGGAATTTCCATTTAAAGCTCTTTGGATACAGGTGTAGCAGAATTAGCTTGGTGTCAAATGGGATGTTCAAGGATAAAACTGTCTTTGTGTTGCTAGCTACCTCTGTCCAAAATGATTTAATTTTATTGCATTCCCAGAAGTAATGCACAAACCTCCCCTGAGCCTGTCTACATTTAAAGTGTATATCAGGTATATTTTTATTCTATTTGTTCAGTTTGACTGGAGTTATGTATGTTTGCATGACCCAGTTATGTTGACGTAGTTTTAAACTAACATGCTGATTGTCTTTGGGACTCAACACAAATTTGTTTCCAATCATTTTCAGAGATAACTCCATTAAAGACCAATTCTCCATGTTTCAAGTTTGGAAGTTGGTGTTTCTTTCAGAGACATTATTACTGAAATGAATGTGTAAACACAGGAGGATCATTAGGTTTGCTTTGTATTATTAGTTCTAGGTCCAACCATCCATCTTGTTTTCCATGTTCCCTCTTGTGTCATTGTTTCGGGTCAGTTGGTTCACTTAAAACCTTCTTGTTGAGTTGTTATTTTGATTACAGTTATAATGCATTGACCTCCTTTTTACATCTACTTATTATAATTGTGGCTCTATTGTTTTTGCATTTCTTTGGGTAAATAAAAACCCACTTTTTCTAGCCTTTAATCCTGTTTCTTTATCCCCTAATAGACTTTATATGCCACCACCACACACACTCATGGGCACTTCAGCTGTTGTTTTCATACTCGTAGAAGTCATTCCGTCATTACCTCTGACACACTGGGCTGTTAAGGACTACCGGGACTGAGACACACATTTTCAGATATCTCGATAGACTTTCTGTGTGGTGTGCCGTCAATGCTGATTAGCATTGATTTCCCCTGCAACTGACAAGGAAAAAGCAAGGAAAAGATAAACTCTCTGAGACAGGAGTAAAACCTCTCCAAACCGACTTGTTTTAAACAGTATCCTGATATAAACTTCTCAATGCCCTGTCTTTAGATGTTTAAGGACAACACTGTGAATCTGAATAGATGGACTCCAACAGGGGTTAACATTTCTTACCTTTTGTTTGTGACTTTTAAGCCTTTGCAAGTTTTTAAGAAACAAGCCAGTGGGCCGCTCAGAACAGGACCTGCATATTAAAACGCAGACTTTGGATAAAGGTCACACTCTCACTTTTTGCAAAAGGTATGCAGAAAAAAAATAAATACCAGAGCAAGAAAGGATATGTTTCAATAGGAGCAACTGTTAAACCCTGGTTGTTTGCCTATTTAATATTATCACACAACCAGCTCATTTCCATCCTTCACATCTCATTGTTTTACCCAAAGACCAAATAAACATTGGAGATGATTATCATGATAAAAAAAACATTCCATGTAATAATTATTTTTGTTGCATGTAAACCACTGGTAAAAGCGTTGGTCCATACTGGCATCATGTAAGAGGAGAAAAAAAGAAGGAAAAAAAAAAAAGTAAATATTATGCCCATGAGCTTTATCTCCGATTATTATTAACAAGGCTTGAAAAGATTATCTGAGCCTTTTCAGATTTACATCATATTAATATAAACTGTAGAACAAATACATGAACTGTACACTTATTAATAACCACATTACAACCAGAAAGAATAAAAAGGAAAGTGAAAAATGTGGAATAATCCAGAATCCTATTGGCTTTTTTTTTGTTTGTTTTTTTGTCTGTAATATTAACCTTCAAAAGTTGAGAACAATACATGTCCATTGCTGTAAAATAACTGCTGAACTTCTGATGGTATCAGTGTGGAGTTTCTCTGTTTTTTTTATTCCATTTGGACATTCAGAGGCTCCATAATTTATGTAAACAGATACGTCCTGCTGTTTGCATTAATGTAGTTGATAATATGTTCTTAAAAATAAAAAATAATAAAATTGAATATAAAATAAAAATGAATTTAAAAAAAAAAAAAAAAAAAAAAAGATAATATGATTGTTTTTGGATACATGTGCATGGTCACTTAATTAAATATAAATAAAATACCCACAAAAGTATTTCAATAAAGGGCTTTAATGTGCTTAGTAAAGACTAGATGTAGCGAAAACAATCATCTGGAAGTGGAAAACAGTGACTTTCTTCAGTGTTCACAGTAAAACCATCATTTTTAGTAAAATTATCCATTCTCAGGCAAAGAAAATGTAAAAACTGGACTTTAAAAGTACCAGATGAAACTTTGGGTTCTTCTAAATCAAACACAACTAATGCAAACAGACAGAAAAATAGAGAAAAACAGAATAAATACAGGAGATGTAAAGATCTGAAAGACTGCTTTGGGACATAAGAATGTATTACTTTAGTGAAATCTTTCAAAATGTTTATTATTATTATTATTATTATTATTATTATTATTATTATTATTATTATTATTATGTAGAAAATCCAGTTCAGGGAAGTTACCATATTTGGTTCCATACCCATATGCGGGGAAAAAAAAAATCAAAGAATTATTTATAGAAAATACAAGAAAAACACATGTAAGGTCAAAAGAACATCACTTTTAGAACATTACAACAACATAAGTGCTGGTACAGACACCTGTCAACGTACACATTATCCTTTTGAACATCTTAGACTTAGATTAAACTTCATTGTCATTCAGATACATAAGCATATACAGACCATCATGTCATTGCATTTGCTCGCTCCAGTATAAATTTAACAGAATAAAAATATAGAATATCGACAGTAAAAATTTTATATATGTACAATATGTACACAGTAGAATATAGGCCATGCAAAAGGCAAAAAACAATGGAAAATACAGTGCAAAATGTAAAATATGGATTAAAAGTTCCAGTTGTGCAACAGTATTAGTACAGACCAGACTATGAATTTAAGTAACATCGTTCCTTACATTAGTACCATTACTTCATGGTACCTAACAAAGCAGTTAAACTCACTGTTCATGCCGAGGTGGACCTTACAGACCCTGGAGACCACATTGGACCTGAGACTGTAGACTCACTGTCCTTGCTGTAACTGTTGCTGTCACCGTCTTGCTGGGGCGCCAATAAGGGGGGGTAAACATGACAAACTCATGGGGCCCAGTATTTGTGGGGGTCCCATAGAGCAGTGGGGGGGGTCCAGTGGATATAGAAGTTGTGAAAAGTTTGTGTAAGATCCGTTGTATAAGAGAGGTGTAGAAATTGGGAGGTGAACGTTGAAAGCATGTTAATTTTCGTTTTTATAGTATCAAAAGTGACGTTGTTTATGGACCGCACCCCCACGGACATACCCCGCCCCCCCCAGTCCAACAGATTTAGAAGATAGTCAATTTCTGTAGGGTCCACAATGATTATGCTTTCATGGGGCCCATAATTGGTAGTGGCGCCCCTGCTGTCTTGTGCTGTTTGTGGATATTACCAAAAACAGTCACTTGCCCAATAAAGGGTTAAGTGAAAGGTATCAGAAGTGTGATGCATCTTCCAAAACATCAGCCAATCCTGCACTCTTACAGACCATTTTAGAGCTCATTATTTTGGTTTTACATCCTCTAATTCCTGTGGCTCTACTCTGTAAATGAGCCTTGATTATAACTGTTTCTGCAGAGGAGACTGTTTCTTATTTGGTAAGACATATCATTTTAAAGTCATGAAATGTCAAATTTTGAGGCTGCTCTTGAGATGAAAAAAAGTCACTGTATTGTTTTGAATTATTCACTGAGGTCTGACTTTGTGATCAGGGAAAACAAACACTTGACAGCTTCACCGTCTTCTACAAATTTGTCAGAACCATTGATGACAAATTTCTATGAGGAGTCATGCTAATGCCCTAAATCCTTCAGTTAATTAAGTGAAGCCTCCTCATAATTCCTTCAACCAGACCAAAGCGCTTAGCATCTGTCTGTGTGCACCACCTGGACATATATCAGACTCTTGAATTTCTCCCAATTTTGGAATACTCTTTTAACTTTTTGCTCTTTCTTGGAATGGCATTTTCCCTTCTAATAATAATATCCCTAGTATTCAGTTTAAAGCTGCAACAGTTGAAAGAACAAGTCTGGATTAATGAATTACATGCTGGTTTTTGTAAAGCAATTACAAATCTATTGTCACAATAACCCCTAGAGAGAATGTATCTGTTATTATCGGCTGGTTTATGATCCATTTAATTATCTCCTTTTCAAATGAGATCACCAGGGGGTAAACACCTCTGCCCATATATAATCACTTTGAATGTTTCCATTTAGTGATGATCACAACGCATGTCGAGCAATAACGATTTTGACAAATTATCAATCATGTGGACTGATGTCTGTCTGTAACACCCATGGGGGCTTCGGCCCACTGAGCTGTTTAATCCTGTGACTCTGGAATATCATTCATTTTCTTTCATCTGTTATGTATCATCAGTAAGTAATTCACCGAAATGGTGTTCAGGTTCATGTATCTACGCACTATATTTTTACATTTTGTTACCATTTCTATCACATTTTCCCATATTTTTGTGTTGTATCTGTGTGAGACAGATAACTGGGTAAGCCATAAAATGACGAGGGCCCAGTACAGCCCTCTTGTAGCAACAATAAGCTGATTAGCTCTGCTTTAACAATCCACTTGAGATACATCAAGAACACAGAAGTGCACAAGTAATGAATTTCAATACATTACCAATTTACACTGCCGTATGTCACCTCATTCTTTGGAATTATGCATAAGACCTCATGATTTCTCCAAGGTTTGGAACTGAACAAAGCTATTCATATTCATCACAATGTTTTTATTAAGTCATCAGAAACAGGTTCAGTACCACGTACGTTTTCACATACAAGGAATTTGTTTTGGCCTGATGATGCATAACAATGACAATCAACTCCTCCTACTGTCCTTGCACAATAAACATGCTGCAAGGACAGTAGGAGGGGTCAGCCGCAATCTTTTCTGCCGTAATCATAATGTCGTCGCATCCTTTCTCCTGTGTTCATCTTAAAGTATTCGTCCTTAACATACTGCATGTTGATGTTATTGCTTCCCTGCTATCTTTGAAAATGAGCTATGTACAGGGTGGGGAAGCAAAATTTACAATGAACATTTAGTTGTTTTTTCTCAGCAGGCACTACGTCAATTGTTTTGAAACCAAACATATATTGATATCATAATCATACCTAACACTATAATCCATACCTTTTCAGAAACTTTTGCCCATATGAGTAATCAGGAAAGCAAACGTCAAAGAGTGTGTGATTTGCTGAATGCACTCGTCACACCAAAGGAGATTTCAAAAATAGTTGGAGTGTCCATAAAGACTGTTTATAATGTAAAGAAGAGAATGACTATGAGCAAAACTATTACAAGAAAGTCTGGAAGATACTATTAAAGAAGAATGGGAGAAGTTGTCACCCGAATATTTGAGGAACACTTGTGCAAGTTTCAGGAAGCGTGTGAAGGCAGTTATTGAGAAAGAAGGAGGACACATAGAATAAAAACATTTTCTATTATCTAAATTTTCTTGTGGCAAATAAATTGTCATGACTTTCAATAAACTAATTGGTCATACACTGTCTTTCAATCCCTGCCTCAAAATATTGTAAATTTTGCTTCCCCACCCTGTATATGTAGTATTTCTGATTTGAAATATTAAAAAATGATCTTAAAGCAGTGGTTCCCAACCTTTTTTGGCTCGTGACCCCATTTTAACATCAAAAATTTCTGGTTGCCAGAAATTTGTGGTGCATAACATCCATAACTTCAAGCCATGTACTCATGATACAGAGATTGACACCGGACACGACAAACAGAACCCAAGGGGGGAAAAAAAAGGCAATACAAACAAGACATGCATAAAGACAGTCAAGACAGTGCATTCAGGTACCGTTAAAGGAGGAAAGAAAAAAAAACAGGTCAATAAAAATATAAACACCTAAAATGTTTTTAAAGTTCCCGGCCAGGCAACATATTCACGCAGTGTAAAAGAGGCTCCCATATTTTGTAAAATTTATTAATAGAGTTATTTAGGGTGCACCTAATTTTTTCTAACTTTATGTTAAGCATGATGTCTCTGATGCATTGGTCGTGTGTTGGAGGTGATGAGTCCTTCCATTTGATGAGAATGGTGTGAGTTCTTGTTTGATGGATAAAACCTGACTCATTCATTCATTCATTTTCTGAACAGCTAAATCCTCTGGAGGGTCAGTGGGGTGGAGCTGATCTCAGCTACTATCAGGCTAAAGCAGAGTACGCTATGAACATGTGAGCATCATTTGGTGACTGACACAGTCTGTGGGATGTAGCATTAATTTGTTGGTGGTTCTAGTAGCCATGGGTAGGTTTTGGTGCGTGATATCCCCCTCCTGTTGATAATTCCATCAATGCAACATAAATCCCCTTAGGAAGTGTAGAAAATGTATGATGCATCTCAGTAGATCCCTTCTTTACCTCCATAAGAACAAGGACCAACATTTCCACCACCATCAGACTGTACAACACCTTGGCCAAAGGCAGGTAGAGTGTAGAATAAACTCAAGGTAATATAGCCATTCTGTGAATAATTTACTGACTACTTGGTTTAACGTGATGTATTTTTCTTTTTTTTTTTTCTTTTCTAGAGCTGAAAGACATCTGAGTTTCCCTCCTGGGATTAATAATCTGTGTCTGTATCTAAAGAGGTTATGTGATTGTCCTCTGTTCACCCGTCAGCAGAATTACACAACAACTAGCACACCGATTTTTACAGATGCTTTTGAGGAAGAGTAGGACAAAGCCTAAAGATGTACCCTCTGGATTGGAGTGGATTTTAAAAAGGGCAGAGGCCAGAATCGTTTTTTTTTTTTGTTTTGTTTTGTTTTTTGTTTTTTTTCTCCTACTTTTTCAACACTACAGAGCCGCAGGCTAACAGTGAAGTTTAAGATGTATCCGGCATCTGGTAGCAGACTGTTGGCCTTGGAGGGGGTCTGTGCTCTTTTAGTACCCTTCTAGATTTTTTTCCTTTTTTATGAGTGTCTTCCAAGAATGTCATGCGAACTTCCCATCGTCTCAGTGTTAATCATATGCATTCTGTTTACTGGATTAGATGGGTTACAATCTGTTTTAACTGATGTCTGGTTGACAGAAGAATAAATCCCATGACACTAGTCACTTTTCCATTGGACATCTGCACAAAACTATTTACTAAATGTCGAAAAACAGAGGTGCGTAGTATCAGTTTTCCATTAAATCACAAATGCGAGGATTTGTTTATTTATTATCACAAGATGACACGAGAAGTCATTCAATAAACATGGCAAACATAAATATGGTGTTGATTTACAGATATATTCATTATTATTATATATTACCCCTCTATCCTGTACTAAATTTAAAAATGATTGGGTTTCCTGGTTTGTCCACACATACTGCGACATGTTTCTTCTTCTTCTTCGCTTGTTGTAACGTCCGTCAACATCCAGTTTCTTAATTTACCTGACTCTAGTTGCAAAAAAAGGTCTTTCCATTGCAGTTTTGCGTGATATACTATTTGCGCTATGCCCGAAAAACCACCTGTTGCCAGCGCAAAAACTTTTAATCGAACATTTAGACTTTTGGCAAAATTGTCATTTTTCCATCAGGTAAATTTTTATGCACAAGTTATATTTGCGCAATTTCAGGGTCAATGGAAAAGCCACTACTGGCTGTTGAAAACCTGTTGTCAGTTGTAGTGATGAACTGTTCTTACAATAGAAACCCTTTTCAGATGTGAAAAAACACTTTGAGACATTTTCAGAGGCACTGTTTGCAACTTTAGAGATAGTAGGAGAGAAAAAAATATCTAATATTCACACCTTGGTTGCCAAGGCTGACCATGCTGTCAAACTGCTTAAACATTTCCAGTATGTCCTTCAGATCTGTGATGACTGTAATTAAATGTAAAAAGTAACAAAAAATAAAAAACATGGACATTTAATATCCATGAAGATTAGTCAGTCAGCAATGTTTACTTATGCAAGCTTAGTGCATCTGTGCTTAGTCCGCACATTGTTTTGTGTGTTCTGACACACAGATGCATTGCATAAGTGTTTTCCAATTGTATTTTACGTCTTTGTCAGAGTAGAACGATGGACTTGAAATTGTTTGGAAATGACCTTTGAACCTTTCCTCGATCGCTTCTCTGAGGTCATTGCTGATGTGTTTCGTTCTACTTGTTGTGTTAACACAAACCCAAACGTCTCAGACCATCAAGCTGTCAAAACATCTGCTTTTACACACTTGGTAACAATCAATAAATCAAGATCATTTGTTTAGCGGCACCTGGCTGCTACCTACCTACTCAGTTCCTACATGGAAGTAGTATGTTTTTCACATACTGCTCCTAAATTTTGACTTCATTTTTGTTGAATAGATAATGTCGTAGTGGAGTATGTTGTGGTGAGTATGTTTACAGGTGAGGTTATATTTAGGAATAAATAAATAAATAAATAAATAAATAAATAAATGTAGATGCTTGGAAGGAACAGATTTTTTTTATCATGTCCCTATATGTAAACCCAAAGAATTCATTCATTCATTCATTCATTCAGTCAGTCAGTCAGTCAGTCAGTCATTCATTCATTTCCCAAATCACTTAATCCTCTAGAGCAGGGGTATCAAACATATAGCTCATAGGCCAAAACTGGCCAGCCGAAGTGTCCAGTCCAGCCCATGGGATGAATTTGTGAAATGCAAAAATTAACAGTCATATTAACAATCAAAAGTGTCAAGTTCATTTTAGTCCAGGCTCCACATACAGACCAATTTGATCTCAGGTGGATTAGACCAGTAAAATACTTTCATAATAACCTGTAAATAATGACAACTGCAAAAAAAAAGTCTAATTTACAAACTGTCCTTTCACAAAAAATGTGAATAACCTGAACAAATATAAACAACCTGAAATATCTTAAGAAAATTCATTGCAATTTTAACAATATTCTGCCTGTTACTAAATGTTTTGTGTCTTTGTAGATCTGATCTGTAATGCACATGTATAAATGATAAGTTGAAGCACAGTATTATTAAAATTGTACCTTTTTTTCTTCAGAAATTTCTGTGTGTTGCAGGTTGTTCAAATCATTTTTGTTTGGATAGTTTGTAAATGTTAATATCTTCATAATTTAATGCCATTTTTTTTTGCACTACAACAAAGGAAAAAAATTGGATTTGTCATTATTTATAGATTATTATAGTATGATTTAACTGGTCCTTGTGATCAGTTTGGGCTGAGTGAGGCAACTGAATGAGTTTGACACCCCTGATATAACGTAAACCCGAAGAGGATGTCATTTGTCGTGTGTGGTTTTACACTTTTGATTTAAATAATTTTACAGGAGACCCTTATGGAAGCAGATTTCACAATATTTCTGTGAAATTATCAGTGACACAGTGATATTTTATCATTTTAGTAAAGACAGGGGGAGAAAAGTGTTTCCATGTTGATAGATTGCATAACCTATCTGTCAGTTTTGTTTTTTGTTTTTCATTTGAGATGGAGTATTAGACTGGACTGATTCTTTAACATGTGTGCAGTCTTCGATGTCTTTGTCAGTACAAATGGCTGATGTGTCTCCATTTTGTGATGTTGGCAAAAGGAAGGACGATGAATCATGCTCCCTGTGGACGGTGGGGTGAAAATGAACGTTCTCCCGCAGTTTCATCAAGAAAATTGCTGCTTACGTATTTCTTTTCACGTCCTCCACCATGGAGAATATCCCTGCTGCACATCATCACGCTTTAGTGCCTGGCATTGTGCGCATATGTCTGTATCCATGGTCGTTCATTTGTGTGTCTAATTGTAGTAATGTGTGTGGAAACATGGAAGATACTCATTTTGTCCCGCCTGCACACTGTAAGTCTTTAGGTATGGCGGCAAACTGGATTATCCACTTATCACCAAAAGAAAATTGGTGTGAAAATGGTTGACACATATATTGAAGCCAACAGTCAGGAATATTAAAAGTGATTAAAAGTGGAGTAAACCAAAGCCGAACAGCTAGAACCTACAGGGATTGAACTTTCATCCTGTAAAACCCTAAGGACATTGGAAAAAATAGTGACAAAGTTGGATTAGTATGTGCTTCGGATTATCCTAACATCACATGAGGAGTGTTTCATGATGGCTGGTTCCGGTGTGAACTTAGTCAGGGCTCAGATCTGTGATGGAGGCTGCAGTCCTGCCTCAGTATCACATCACACACACCAAACATCATCCAATTAACCTGATGATGCCCTTTTGGCATTTTGGAGAACTGCTAAGTGTGTTCCAAAGCAATGCAAATGATGATTAAAGCAATAAATCAACCCAATTCAAGGTACTTCTTCAATTTGACTGCAGGAAAGTCTCAAAAACATCAACAATCTCAAAGGACAGTTTGTTTTTTTTATTAAGAAATTATATCACAGTCTAAGTGTGCTCATAGATACATATCTGTAGTCGCTTTTCAATTGGACATCTGCACAAAACTTTACCGATATTTACTAAATGTTGAAAAAACAGAACTACGTAATGTCGATGATTTGTTTATTTATTATCGCTAGATAGCACATAGTCATGCCATAAACCTGGTGTTGAACGTAAATATGGTGTTGATTTACAGATACATTCATTATTATTATATATTACCCCTCTATCTCGTACTAAATTAAAAAAGGATTGGGTTTCCTTCAAGGTTAATATCGTTAATGAAAACTAATGAAATGACAAAAAGTAGAATAGAAAAAATATTGTCATTAACTGAGATATATAACACTATAATTAAAAGAAAAAAACGATTACTAACTGAAACTGTATTATGTGCTTACAAAACTAACTAAAACATATACAAATTATGGATAAAATTCCCTTTGTTTTTGTTTTTGTCAATGTCAGACTGATATGAAATTGATTTATTTCACTCGAGCAATTTTAGCTAGTGGCACCATACGGTACGTCACGGTCCGTCACTTGTGGTCACTTGTCATTTAGAATCGTCTTCTGGTCCCCACTCTACCTGGAAACATGGAGACCAAAGTTGGGAGAAAGAAGCAGAGTACTGTCTGGGATTTATTTGAATACGATGGTGAAAAAGATAAAATACATGAAAAAACTAAAACTAAACTAAAACTAAGTATTTAGAAAAACATGAAAACTAATAAAAACTAGCAAACCTGGTCTAAAAACTAATTAAAACTAACTGAATTAGAGAAAAAAAGGTCAAAACTAAATAAAACTAAACTATAATGAAAAATCCCAAACTATTATAACCTTGGTTTCCTCGTGTGTCCACACATACTGCGACATGTTTCCTCTTCTTCTTCGCTTGTTGTAACGTACGTCAACATCCGTTTTTTCAATTCACCTGACTCTAGTTGCAAAAAAAGGTCTTTCCATTGCCGTTTTGCGTGATATACCATTTGCGCTACGCCCGAAAAACCACCTCTTGCCAGAGCAAAAACTTTTAAGCCAAAAATGATACTTTAGGTGAAATTGTCGTTTTTCCATTAGGTAAATTTTTATGTGCAAGTTATATTTGCGCAATTTGAGGGTCAATGGAAAAGTGACTTGAGTGAAGTTACTCTGTGGATCACAGTGAAACCTCTGATCTGCAACAGCCTGTTAAATAAACATTATTATCAATTGAAATATTTAAAACTCAATGCGCAGGGGATAGACTGAGTCTGAAATGTTTTTCCTTCATTTCAATTTTAAAAGTCAGATTGAATAGCATTTTGAAGAGGGGCTGAGTGAAGCTGTTTTTTTTGTTTTTTTTTTTATCTATATAGACTCTGTCATAAATGCTCTTCACAGGTATTTAGAATGGAATTTATGCTCTATACCTCCATGAAGGGGATCATGAATAGGTTATGTTTGTGTGGTTATTTAGAAAATTTGATGGATTAAGGATTATAATATGAAATATAAGGGCCCCCATTTATAAGCTGAGGACTGCTTCTGGGGTGTCCTATTACAAATGTATTTTGTTGATCAGTTGTTGATTTTATTACATTTGTAAAATACAATTTAAAAAAAATTAATAAATAATACAAGTTATGGAGCATGATGCTAGTAGTAGGGAAAGATACGATAAAACGCTATCTATTAATTACATCTTACATAAGCACAAGGAGGGTAGGAGTCAGTGGTATTTATATTTGATAATAAAGTGACACCCTCACTTAAGCCTTAAATACATCCTCCACTTGAAGCTGAGATGAATTCTTGATGGGATTTGGATTAACATTGTACCAGATCTCTTCTCACAAAATCTACTTCTCGGTTTTTAGGATTTTCATCCCAAATATGAAAGGGAAAAAAAAAAACTGATAATCTATTTCCTATTTAAAATGATACAGGCAATTAAATGATGGATTTTACTTATCCTGAAGGTCTAAAAAGAGTAGAAACAGGGGAATTAGATGGAAAAAAATATAGATATAAACATAGACAAAAGTTCAAGATATGGCAGAAAATGTGATAAAAATCCACAAATAAATAAGACTGGACAGAAACAGTAGAATAATCGAACAAACAGAGGCAAAACGAGTCAAAGGGAATGGAAGGAGAACCATTTACAGTAGTCAGGAATATTAAGAAGAAATGTTGATGCATTGTTGCCCCCTGCTGGACAGTGATGTTACCCTGAGTGGATGGCAACAACACACACCCTCATCCATCTCACTCATACATCACATAAGAGTAAAATAATACAATAGCAGTAAGTGTGGAAGTAGAAAACTTTTAAAGTATGTTATGTGTTATAAGTGAAAGGCTATTTTTGTGTGTATTTACTGGCCTATGCCACAAAATAAAAGTAAGTTTTTATTATGTTTTTATTATGTATTCACTGCTACTGTAGCATCTGAGAGAAATGGCAGCTGAATGGTCATTTTGTCATTGATCTCGCTTCAGCTGTTTGTTTCATTCCCCTCCATTTACAGCTTCCAGACGGACATCTGTCTTATTATAACCCCCAGCAATTTAAAAGCCAGCCACTTATGCAGACTGAGTGAAGTCAAGTGAAATCAGTTGCACAGTGAGTCGATACAACAGCAAACTACTCCAACAATCCAGCTCAACTTGTAGCAAGTGAGATCCAGTCAAAGAGATCAAACAGGACAGAGTTATTTGCGCTTCATCTGATGTATTATTGTCTGATTTAAAGCTAGAAGGCACATCGTAGAAATGGAACAGTCTATTTCTTACAGTTTAAGAAGCCTGCAGGCTGGTAAACAGCAGGTCTCAGGTGTTTCGTGTAAGAAAATGGATCTTTCAGTCACTTTATTACAGAACTGGGGGGATCAAAATGTAAATATCATTTCATATAGAAATTGTGCATGACTCATGATACCCCAAGTGCTCCTAAGTATGTTTTTTTAGGTATAGTATTTGCTATTTTCTGATATAGCAAAAACAGTGATTATCAGGTATACAAAAGGAGACCATATTACTGGAATATTCTTAATTTGCTGAACAGGGACTGAAAATGTTGTAATGTTAATATATCCCACCTAGATATTGTCAAGCAGTGGAAGGGGGCAAAAGGCTATGGTTTGAAAAGGACCAATCAGTTAAAAATAGAATTGAAATGGGGTGCATAATCCTAAAATGGAGTATTAGTAACAAAATGAGAAGGGGTTCACATTTTGATGAACCCGTCTGTACAGAAGTGACTGAAAGATTACATTTTTTACAGGAAGCACCTAAGATACAAACCTTCTTCACATCAATTTTCCTATATTTCTTACTCTGCCGTGTTCTTGAAATTAAAAAAAAGAGGAGTTTTGTTTTTTAAGACACTACTTGTTGACAGAAAAAAAACTGAATAGTAATTAGATTATTATTTTTCATGCAATAACTTGTTTTTTCAGTTAGAATCAGCATCAAATGTTACATCATTCAGGATAATCCACTTAATTTTAAGTCCAAATCTTTCATTTTTTGCTTTGTTCAAGAATAAAAGATTTTTTTAAAGCTGCCAACAAGAGAAATTATACAAAACAAAACTAACAAATACTTTTTTTTTTCCCATCTAAGCTGTGATTTATAACCATTTATTATAATATTACCCTCTATATTTTTTCAGCAAAAAGCAAGTATTCTCTTATATTTAACTGACTGACCATGGAGGAAGAAAAACTAAAAAGTAAAATAAAAGTTCAGTATCATTACTGAACTAAACCTACATACCAGCATCGACATGGGTTTTATTGATTCATTTTATCGAATCCACATTGCAGAACATGTTGGCATTTCCACGTTCACTAGAGTCTCTGAACATCCAAATGAGACATATCTGACGCAGCTGCAAAGCTGAGAAACTCTATTTTACCTGAATTATTTAAGTGTAATGATAACATTAGTGGTTCCTGTCATGAATTTAGAGTAGATGTTTTTGAGGGTTAAAGATGCAATTGTTTTCTCATACCAAAAATACTATTGCAAAACTAGCATTCACAGTCTGATTTAATGATTTTCAATTAATTTACTTCATTTTCAGTCACAGTTAATATCTTACACAAACCTGTTTCTGCCACTCTGAAGAAAAAAATCCATGAGTTAAAATAACGATATAATGTCACATAATAATGACAAATGAGATGATTGTATGACATTATTTTTGACATGGTACCTTAATGTCAAAATTTCTTTTGTCATACGTTAAAGTGTAGTTATACTATCTCATTACATTATTGAGATATTTCAGTTGACAGGTTCTTTTTTCCAGTATTGTGGCAGAAATGGGCTTATTTGCATGAGCACTGTTCATGTCAAATGCATTTTGTCATTTTCAAGTGAAGTCATTAGAAGCGACTGTGTGCAGCAAACACAGAAATAATAAAAAAAAATAGTCCAGATTACATTTAATGCTGCAGGGTAGATGGCGAAATAATTGCGGGTGATATACTGCAGTGATATAAACATCAGCTCATCACAGCAGTGCATTTTCCACAGTTTAAACACATATATGCTCATTAGGCCTCGGTCTATCAGTTTTTTTCCAACATTTATGAAGGCCTCGGGTGTTATCAAGTCAAAGTTCAATGAGCAAGCAGGCAATGAGCTTCCAACATGTCAATCAAGCCCTTGTATAGAGCATGAAAAAGAAAAAAAACATATGGATTGCCCTACGTGTCATGAAATGGAACAGAATATTTCACTAGTTATCCCTTTAACCCATAAAGACCCAGAGCTACTTCTGTGGCAGTCCCCAAATTATTTTTTTCCCCTTTTTTTTAACTTTTCTTAGGTGATTTTTCACCATTTGTTCTAATATTACGCTCAGTATTTTTGCATTCTTAAGTGAAAATCAGGTATTTTCCTACTTCTAATTTACTAATCATGATTGATGTGCATAAAAGCTCAGATTAAAATTGAGGGTTATTATATCAAAAACAGAGAAAATGGAGGAAAAAGTGACTTTTTCAGTGAAATCTCTGATGAACTGAACGTAAACCAAGTGTGTCCATCCACTGTCATTGACCTAACTCCATGGGTTTTACTGATGAATCAATATTGTAGAAGATGATGGTGTTTCCATGGTAACAACAGAGCCTCTGAACTTCCAAATGGGTCATATCTGATGACCATGAAAGGATGACAAACTGCATTTTACACCAATTATTTACATGTATTGATAGGATTAGTGGATCAACAGGTATTTCACTTTTTATACTGGTAAATGATTTTGGTCACTAGTGTATGTTTGGGTCTTTATGGGTGAAGGAAGACTCAGAGACCAAAAACAAGTCATTAATGTTTACATTCAGATCTGGTGGAATGGGACTGCAATTGGTGCAACTGTGAAAAACTGGAATGAATGCCTTTAGACAGATGTAATACTGAAAGTTTCTTTAAATTATAAAGTTATAAAATTGTAATTCTATAGTTTTTGCCATTAATAGAGGGTAAAAGGTAACAACACGGAACAGGCAAAACAACACATAAAAACCTTTTTAATTTTTCGCACAAATAAAAATATTTAAATTTCCATCTAAAAAAAAGCATGAAAAATATTGTAATGACTAATAATTTTGACATAACATGTTATATTACTTAAATCAGAGTCAGGACAAATTAAATTGTGGCATATATAAATATGTAAATGTAAAATCAAATGAAAGCAACTGATATGCACATGAAGAATTTTTGTTTGTTTGTTAGTTAACTGATTGAATAAGTCTTCAGAGTGATTTTTTTTTTTTTTTTTTTTTTTTTTTTTTTTACATCTACACTAATCTACATGGTGGTGATGGCTGCTTATATTGTGAAAGTCTTTATTTTAAGGATAAAATGTTTTGAAAAAGATGCTGAAATGAACTACCAGCCTCCAAACTTCCCACTAAGCCTTCACTAGAGGGCATTGGTGAGATTCCCAGCACTGACCCATAACTTCCAGTTCATATCCTTTATCTCATATTGCAGGGACATGCAGTGCATGTTTTCTACCTCAGTCTGTATCTGGAATGAGTGGAATTCAGATGGAAATCAAGGAGACTTTTGATCGCAGTGTCTGCACTGAAGAAAAGCCTATTGGGAAATATCCATGGACATGTTTTTTTACTTGGATGTAATCACAAAGCATAATGAAAAGGAAGTTCAAGCAGTCTGCTATTTAAAGTTTTTGCCTCGCAGTAAACAATAAGATCTATTCAGGGGAAATTGTTTTGGGCATTATGTTGATTTCAGTGGTGATGGGAGTCAATCTGACCTCAGCAGTGGTGCTTATTGTGTCCCTACAGACTCCCACCTCTGGCGCACATTAGACCCCACCTTGTTGCTAAAAATGCCTCCTCGCAGTCCAATGGCTACACCATCTGGTGGCGGAGGGGCGACAAATCCCTGCACTTACTCCCTAGTGTGCCATTCCAGAAGGTCAAGGAACTGAGCATTTCCACCGGAGTTAAGAACAAATCAAGGATTTCATCCCCGACTCCCAAATAATTTCACCATTTCATAACCGAGAC
Organism: Sphaeramia orbicularis; assembly: GCF_902148855.1. NCBI lineage: Eukaryota > Metazoa > Chordata > Actinopteri > Kurtiformes > Apogonidae > Sphaeramia > Sphaeramia orbicularis. The sequence goes on from NC_043973.1 coordinate 28,317,696, forward strand.
CAAGGACAGAAAGTAGGAACAGAATATACAGCACAAAGTAACTCCCACTGGACGCATCTCACCCGAGCAGAGGATGGTACAGCAAAAGAAAGGTCTTCCTACCAGTAGATATAAATCAAATGTTTTCCAAGTTTTATTCAGCAATAGGGCAGTGTGGAGATGTCTGACCACCCAAGAAAAATTTTAAAATAACAAGTTTGAACAGGACTTTTCCTTCTATCGAGATTTTTTTAACCATTAAAAGACCAGAGCTATTTTTGTTATGTCTTGAAAAGGATTTTTTCTCTACATTTAACCTTACCTGAGTGTCTTATCACCATTTTGTACAATATTATCCTTTCCATTTTTCTGAGAAAATCACATATATTCTTGTATTTAATTCATAAAAGCTCAGGGTAAATTCAAAGGTTGTTATATCAGAACAGAAAAATTGAAGAAAAAGTGATTTTTTTTAACAATATGTCATCAACTGAAGGTGAAAACAAGTCCATAGTCACTGTCAGTTGTCAAACTACAAAGTACTGAATCAATGTTGGGATGTGCATTGGCAAGAATCTGGTGGAAAAAAAAAATAATTAAAATTAAAAAATAAATTTATAGATAAACAGATAAATAAATAAAGAAAGAAAAAAAAATCTGGCGTTACAATATCAATCACAATACTAGGATCACGATACGATATATCACGATACTGTTAACAAGGTGACATTTTTTTGTTTGTTTTATTTCTTTTTTTAAAAGATTATTTCCTGGAAAAATTGAATTACACCAGAAATTTCCACAAATACTAAACTAATTTTTATTTGTTCAGAACAAGATCTAAGATTTTTTCACAAAACTTTCATCTGTCAAAATTTAAAGTGCAGGATTTGGATGAATAAAGTTATAACATGAAGCTTTACCAGTATAAAAAAAACCACAAAAAATAAATATATAAAATTATGTTTTACAGACATTACAGTTAAAGATCCTGCTCAAATGTTCATATTCTATAGTTGTAAAAATAATACATAGTGGACAGTCCCTGAATCATCCAGCATCATAACATTATTTTTGTGCCATCCCAAAAAAAGAACTAATATCTGCTTCTTTCAGACAGTAAAAAGTGCTTTTAGGATGCTTGACATAACCATTATTTAACAAATCAGTGTTATCAATTGAAAAAAAAACTACATCTATGACCTGCAATATCACAATAGCAAAATACCCATGTGCATATATATATATAAAAAAGAGCTTGATAAACAAATAAGAAAACCAAAAAACAAAAATGAACCTCTGCAATGTCTGCATTTGAATAAATATTGAATAAATATATCAATACAGTATCATGAAATGAAATATTGTGATATATTCCCCCATAGATGACAGTGTTTTCACATTCACTATGGAAACTTTTTAGCAAATTATAGCATTAACTTAACATAAAAAAAAAGCATGTACAACCACTGGGTTTTATTAGGGAATGAATGACAGTGGTTTCCAAGTTCACTTCAGAGCCTTTGAACTTCCAAATGTGTCACTTCTGATGATGATGAAAACCTAACAATCTGCATTTTACCCAAATTATTTTAATATATCAATAGGACTAATGGTTCCCATGTTATAGATCAGTAGATGCTTTGAGTCAGTGGTCAGTGTTTAGGTCTTTGAGGGTTAATAGTTACTTGTTTTCTTCGTGTAAATTGACCTTCAACAAAGTCCAACCATGTTTGACAGGCAATGGAATTAAGGAGGTGCTCTAAGTTTTGGCATTACAGTAAATAAAACCTCCTTTGTCTCATTAATTAGTGGTATTTTCTGCCAGATTACAACATTTATTTCTCTTGCATAATCTGTTTTTCCCAGACTAGAAGTGTATATTTTTCTTATCTTTCCTCATGTTTAATGTTTAATCTGTTTATTGTGGTCTAATATTTTCCAACAGTCATAATGATTAAGTATGTTTTCCATTTGTTTTTCCTCTCTGGGCTATCATCGACGTAATCAAATTATTCATCACTGCAGAGTTTTAACAACCATTTAACAACAAGCTCACCTCAGTGGCAAAGAGCCCAAAGGGAAACAGATCATCCTCTTTTTCTTTTTTTTTTTTTTTTTTCTCTTCTAAACACTGATCCTGTTCTCTACTCGCGTCCAATTTCTAACCGTAATTTGAAAATAATAAGGGGTAGGACAGAGCGTTCACATTTTTGCTTGATAAATATGAAACATCACTCATGCGATACAACTTCGTGAATCATTGACAAACCAAAAATTCCACTAATGTGAACTTGGTGGGTGGGCTGAAGGGCCTCTAGTGAATCTAAGGTATGCTCTGATTGCATCTAAGACAATGTGACCTCTGAGGCAACCTATAGACTCTTCACAATGTTGTACTTGATCTGCAGAGGTATATTTTTACACTTAATGACTCCAAATGTATGGAGTCGACCCTGCTATCTACTGCTGTCAAACCAGACCTGAGGATCACAAGAACGTCTGTTTCCTTTCAAGTGATTTCAGGTTTAACAAACTCCACGAGCCTCGGTTCCTCTGTTGTATCTGATCTAAAGGAATAAAAATACAGCAGTATTTCAATCCCGATTTGTGACTTTACCAGTGCTTTATTCCCATTCCATCCCATTTGTGCGATGATGACAATCTGCAAAATGACAATTGCAGGATACTGAGTTGAAATAACATGCAGCCCATACCTTCCTTATTTTGAGTTCAGCAGAGTGTTATCCTAATATTTGCACAAGTGCTTTGTCAATAGTCATGTTTCCTGTCCTCCCATTTACTTTTCCCAAATAATCTTTATTATCATTATACATCTGTGGCAGAATCGACCATCTGTAGCCCGTGTTCCAGTCAGAACCTCGCAACAGGATCGTTTGAGCAGTTCAGGTCCTGATGGAGAGTATTATCTTGTTTTTTTTTTTTTTTTTTTTTTTGCTTTTTTTTATCGTTTTTGCGTATATTTATTCAGGCAGTCTGAGAAAAATAAGGAAAAAGGAGACAAGGAAGGGTGTGGATTCTTTAACAGCATCTGTAAACACCAGAGGAAGGCAGTCATGGGTCAATCAACAGTTCTAGGTGCTTTATAATGTAGAAGCATGTCCTCTTATTATATTAAGTTAATATTAAACTAGTCTATTTGCCACTTCTGTTATTTCTTGCATAGCTTGTGCTGCAGGTGTGTTTTTAACCCTTTCATGCATGGTGGTCACTACAGTGGACTGCTGTTCTCTTGTATATTCATGGATTTTATTGTTTTAGTTCTATATCAGCCAACACAGTGGACGCTCACACTGCAAAAATCTAACTCTGACCAAATGTATTTATCTCATTTCTAGTCCAAATATCTCATCACACTTAAAATGAGACATAATCACCTAAAGAGGAACTTTTCAGTGAGATATAAGAACTTATTTTAAGACAATAGATCTGCAAAATCTCATTTCAAGAAATCTTACCAAGATCATTTTCACTTGTTCCATTGGCCGATTTTTTTGCTTGAATTAAGCAATTAAAATGTTCCTCTTTAGATGATTATGTCTTATTTTAAGTGTGATGAGATATTTTGACTAGAAATGAGAAAAATAAACTTGGTAAGATTTAGATTTTTGCAGTGCATGCACCACCCCATACACTGCAATTCATACCATTACTGTAACTTTGCTGTTCTTCCTAAACCTGATCTGCACTGACATGTTTCAGTGTAAATCAATTGCTTGTTATTGTTATTAAACTGTAATTAACAGGTTTTTGTGGGGTTTTTTTTTTTGCAAATTATCTCCATGAAGTGAGTAATGACTAGTATTAATGTGTGTTAAAATGTGAGAAAACATCAGATTAGCTGAATTAAAAATGTTTTCATTTCATAATTTTCACACAGTTTATTAGGAAATACGTTCTTTGCTTCAAAAATTTAATGCATGGGTTCCAGCTGAGTGGACATTTTTGCAACTCCATGAAAAATGGGTTCATAAAAACTATTTCAATCACATTGTTTTTTTTAATGCCTCAAGCAATAAAAACACTCACGAATAAAAACCTTGATTAAGGCTCTTATAATTCATGCATGAAAGGGTTAATCCTACCCAGAGGTGTCAAGTAACAAAGTACAAATACTTCTTTATCTTACTTAAGTAGAAATTTTATTATCTATACTTTACTGGAGTAAATATTTTTCAGCCGACTTTTTACTTCTACTCCTTACATTTCAAAAATAGCCTTGTTACTCCTATTTCATTCCGACTTGTCATTGTTCAAATAAAAAAAAAAAAACTACCCAGATAAATCGCACCATCCAGATAGAGTGAATTTGATTGTGGTTGGGTGAGAAGTGTAAACTTATACCATTCTGACACCCTATTGGTTTGTACACGATCCATTGCACCTGACTATTTGCACAATTTTTGCGCCATTCCAATACTTGTTCTACTAGTCATCATATCTTCCATTCCATAAAACACATGTTAATGCTCAGTAGTAGACATATATGGTCCTTTAATATATTTGCATTGGACTAAAATGCGTTAATTTTCAATGGGCACATATGCAGCTCAAACAGGTAGACTAGTGCATCCCAAATGTTTCAACATTAACATTTTAACCTTCTTCTTGTGTTAGCTTTCTGTTACCATCTCTTATGTTAACGGGTCGGTTTTGACCCATGTCTTAATTTAGCTGTAAAATAAACTAAAAACCATTATCTATCATCCAATTTATTTCTCATTTCTTGGTTACCTTGTTAGGCTTCCTTATCCATGAAAATATTGGGTTTAATATTTTTTGATGTGAGCCTCTGGGCCTTTTTTTTCTCAGTATACCCTTCGATGTGCACTGTGCAAGTCACCAACTCTACACTGAACTGACCTCACATGTGTGGACGTGCCTGTCTTTGCTGGTTTTGTTTTTGTGCAGGTAAACTGGATAACAAAGCAAAATGACAATCCCTAAAAGCTCACATGATTGGGAGAGGAGCTGGTGTTGGTGTGTCAGCTGACAGTGCACTTATGATATATGACTTCAGTTTTGGCTCTAATTATTGCTTTATAATCTAATTTTTGTAACTGGGTTCGAAACTGACCCTAACAACACAAAGGTCATAATTTCAACCAGAGCATTTCATCATTCAGTGAAAAAAAAAAAGTTTGTATTATTTTGTTGAAATAGAGGTTCCTGACAAAGTCAAAAAGCCTTTATGAAATCCACAAATTTTATGTGATTCATTTATACATTTAAAACCTAAACGGGGTTGGTGCTGGCACTAATTCAAGAGGAAGGTTTTAATATAACATTATAGTTATTATGGTCTTCAGAAAACAGTTTTTTGGGGAGGTGGGGTAGTGCACTATAGGCCGCTGTGGCGCTGTCTAAGCTTTTGTCCTAATGGCATTTTTTCTCCTTACATTTACTTTTATACTTTAAGTAGTTTTGAAACCAGTACTTTTACACTTTTTTCTTGAGTAAAAAGCTTGAGTTAATACTTCAAGTTCTACATCAGTCTTTTTAAACCCTAGTATCTATACTTTTACCTGAGTAATGAGTGGGAATACTTTTGACACCTCTGAACCTACCTCAGTGCAACAGTCACAAAACATGCATCTAGTTTTTTTCTTAATCTTACCTTGTATATATCCTATATTGCCTGTATATATCCTTATTTGTTATACATATATCGGTAACACTTTATAATAAGTACATACTATGAATCATTAGTTAAGTATTAACAAATACTGAATTCATCATTTATAAAGCATATTTCTGACATGAATACTCATTAATATATGGTTTATAAGCACAGTTATAATGGTTTTACTCATCATTAATAAGCTCATCTACAATGTGCTTAATGAGTGTATTTTCATACTTTATAAATTATGGATTCAGAATCAGATTCAGAAAATCTCATTTGTAAATGCTTTAGATGCCATAGACAGTGCACACTTTAGATGAGCTCACACCATATACTTAATTAATGAGTAGTAAGTGCTTAATGAATTCCTGTATTAATAACTGTTTATAGGACATCTATTAGAAAAGAAATGTGTGAGTTTGTATAAAATACACACTAAAATATTCACTAACCATTAGTACATGTCTGAATAGTGTATGTGCAAGCATAAATGCGCATCACAGCTGGTTTGTAAGTGATGCAATACCAAATTTTTTAAACGCTAAATCCATAATTTATAAAGTATGAAAATACAGTCATTAAGCACATTGTAGATGAGCTTATTCATGATGAGTAAAACCTTTCTAGTTTTGTTTTAAACCATATATTAATGAGTATTCATGTCAGAAATATGCTTCATAAAGGATGAATTCAGTATTTGTTAATGCTAAACTAATGCTTCATTGTGTGTACTTATTATAAAGTGTTACCCATATATCTCATCATATAGTTAGCTTTTGTACATTTTAGTAGTTCGAGTAGTACTTTAGTAGCTTATGTGTGTTTAATATTTTATTCTGGAGCTTTTTGCACATGCCTACATTTTTCTTTAGTATTTTGTGTGATATTTTTATACATTCCTTTTTGCACTAAGTGTTTTTTCAGCTAAATAGAACAGAGCTGCTGAACGAATTTTTACTGTTCCTGTGACAGTGACAATAAAGTTCTGTTCCATTCTATTCCATTCCATCCTATTCTATTCTATTCTATTAAAATGAACCATAGCTATTTTGAGGTGCTTGTGTGTTGCCGTGCAGAAGCAGAAGCAGAAGTGGTATAAGCAGCACCAGTGCACCATGGGAAGAGATCAGTTCCGCTGTGTGAAAATGCACAGCTATATTATCTGATGAGAAAGAATTGTTTTTGGATGTTGTGGTTGGCCCGGTGTGATAGTGTTGCGTAAGGAAACATGATAACGTTTAATCTGTCGCCTGGATACAGAAGAATGCAATCAGTTCCACGAGGCCTATAGTTTGCAAGAGGATGTTGTTTAGCTTATAAAACCAGCAAAGAATGCATTGTGTGTGGTACGGATTTCAACACGATCAGCCTTTAAATCCACACTTTGATTTTCAGTGTATTCAGGACATTGCAATGGGTGATTTTTCCTGCAGAAGTGGGTAAAACATCGGATTTGAGCGGCCTCCTTGTCAAAAATAAGACCCTATATACGTAAGCGATAAACGTACATGCAAGCACAGGATGCAACGCACATCGCGGACTTTCCAAAGAAAACATACCAACCAGTCCAATCTGGAAGGCATGTTCTGAACTTGGCAAAAGGTTGTCACAATGACTGGCTCCATGCCTGACAGGCCACGATTTGTAGACGACATCTGCACTTTTGCAACTCCACACATGACGCAGGCTGCTCCAAGGACCCTTCTGGTTGTAGTCCAATCCACCGGGATGCTACGTTAGTCAAGACCAGGGGTGTCAAACTCATTTTAGTTCAGGGGCCACATTCACCCCAATATGATCTCAAGTGGGCCGGACCAGTACAATAACAGTTAAAAAAGTAAAACGACATTATGATAATGTTTACATCTACAACGTTTTTTAAAAATCTGAATAATATGAACAACTTGAAATGTCTTAAGAAAAACAAGTGCAATTTAACAATATTCTGCCTCAGTTTATCATTTACACATGTGCGTTACAACTTACATTACAGGTACAAATACACAAAACATATAGTACTAGGTAAAATATCGGTAAAATTGCATTTATTTCTCTTAAGACATTTCAGGTTATTCATATTTTTTGTCAAAGGATAGTTTGTTAACCCTTTCATGCATGAATTATGAGAACCTTAATCAAGATTTTTTTCTGGAGTGTTTTTATTCCTCTTGAGGCATGAAAAAAAAAAAGCAATAGATTTTTTTATGAATCTATTTAATCACAGAGTTACAAAAATATTCACTCAGCTGGACACCATGCGTTTAATTTTAGAAGCAAAGAAACATGTATTTACTGATATACTATGTGAAAACTATGAAATAAAAACATTTTTAATGCTGCTAATCTGATGTGTTCTCACATTTTAACATACCTGCATGGAGATAATATGCAAAAAAAACAACTTTTTGTTTAGAAAAAAAAAAAAAACTGTTTATTTCAGTCTAGTAACAATTAGCAATTTTTTTTTCCATTCGAACATGTTACCGCAGATCAGGTTTATCTACAGTAAAGTTACAGTAACGGTATGAATTGCAGCACATGGGATGATGCACAAAACAACAAATCCATAAATATTCAAGAAAACACCTTTGATCAGCTGTCCACTGTAGTGACCACTATGCATGAAAGGGTTAATGTGAACATTTTCATATAATTTTCCTTTTTTTCACTAAAATAAAGATAAAATATACAGTTGTCATTATTTATAAGTTATTATGATACTATTTTACTGGTCTGACCCAATTGAGATCTAATTGGTGTATGTGTGGAATCTGAATTAAAATGATTTTTACACCATTGATTGTTAATATCTTCAGTGTAATTTTTGCATTTCACTAATTCATCCTACGGGCCAGATTGGACCCCTTTGGTGGGCTGGATTTGGCCGAATGTTTGACACCTGTGGTCATGACGCTCTCATTTATTCTGCGAACATCGGCTAAATGGAAATGTCCTCTCATCATGCTCAGATTCAGAGTGACTCACATTCCACTGCTGCAGAGACACTCATGAATGAAACGTGACAAGGAAATTACACATTAGCTCAACAGCTCACAAATAAAAGCCATTCCTGAAGCTGTCGTCGGGTTCTGCTGACAAAAGGGACCTGATGTAAATCATCCAAACAGCTTGTCATCACTTCTATTTTAGCTGTTGTTAATGTGCCGCTTTTATTTATGACGTGTGAAAGTGTGATGCAGGAAAGGAAACAGTTTGTTGTCTGTTCTCATTTAGGCCTCAGTTTTATTCAGATCCGGAGTGTGAGCTGCCGCGGCAACAGCCTCTTGGCAGTGCTTCTTCATTAACATACAGGTCTGAAACAGACTTCTGCTCATGCATTTGATCCCTTTTCAAAGATGGGGCCTTACACCCTGGCTGCCTCAAAAGCTTTTATTCCTCACTACAGGGGGGTTTGGTAGAAAACAGCATCAAAACTGGTAGCAGATCCTATAGCTCCGGAGAAAGACTTAGCATGCTACAAAAAAAAAAGGAAAAAAAAAAGAAAAAAGTAGACGTGACCTTTAGAAATACCAGAGAATTTTGCGATTACACTTTGTGACATTTATAACCTGACCTGCTCTCATTAAAAAAGTAAAAGTTGGACCACAGTAGTCAGAATGTTTTATGCCCTCATGTCCGTTCCAACTGTGGTTCAGATATTTTGTAACCTTGCTCCCTGCAAATTGAGCATGTATTGTTTTCCAAATTAGCCTTGTGATTGCATACAATGGAGAAGGTTGGAGTGAATCAAATGATGTGACATTCAATGTGCAGTGACTCATATATTGCACTGCTATAACCTCATTTAGCTGGTGGGGAGAAACAACACAGTGACTATATTTATGTATTTTCCTCGACAGTATCATTGAAGAATAATATTACGGTCTAAATTCTATTTCACATATTGCTATCATCGTCTGTTTTTTTTATTTGCTGCTCTTACCTGTATTTCATACCATTTCAAATAAAAGACATTTATATTTTTTCCGTTAATGTTGTTGTTATGTATCTTATCTTAGTAGCCCTTGTGCATCTGTTTAATTTTCTGTCCTCTGGGGACCCTCGAACCAAAAGACTGCTATAATACTGAAAAGCATCAAAATTATTTTATTTTATTTTATTTTATTTTATTTTATTTATTTATTTATTTGCACCAATCTCTAAAGTCTGGGACATGTCAAAAAGTAGCACAGCAATGATTGATTGATTGATTGATTGATATTATATTATATTATATTATATTATATTATATTATATTATATTATATTATATTATATTTTTATGCCATAATTAAAAATGTGGTATAACGTAAGTCAATACTTCAATGTATTGTATGGGAAATATATCACATTGTGTGTAGGTTTTTTTGTTGTTTTAGTTTTTTGTTTGTTTGTTTTTACAAAACAAGTGGCATCACTTATTCAAACTATCATTTAATGAGTTAAAATCCTGTTAATTATTAACAATTTGGTAGTTTTCAGCAGAGCTGACGTAGTTTAAAAGATTCATGCAGACAAAAGCAGAAAAAACATTGATATATGATGATTTTTTTAGCCATTTTTTGCATGAACATTTTTGGCTGGAGGGTCTCCAGAGGGTGCAAAAAGTGTCTGTAGCGTATAACAGACCTGTAACAGTAACTGACATTAGATTCAATAAATATGTCAAAAAAAGAAATTAATGTCATGAGCTGTTAATGGTCACCAAATCAAAAAAGAAAAATGGCAAAAATGCACAAAAATGGCCCCTAAGGGGTAGACAATGGCAGAGTTAAGATTCAAGAGGTTTTATTGTCATATGCACATGATGAAACATAGCAGCTACACCATACACTCAAATTATTGACACTGTGGAATAGGAACTGCATACCTACATACTTTTATTAAATTTAAGGTACTTGTACTTGAGTATATCCATTTTATGCAGCTTTGTACTTCTACTTGGCTACATCTCAGAGTTAATTAACATTTTTTTTACCCCTTTACATTTGTCTGACAGGTTTAGCAAATTAACAAATTGCAATGTCTCGCCATGTTTGTGATAAACTAAAGGATAGAGTCTTCTTTTATGGGATAAAGTAAATAAACTCTTTCCAACCCCCTGTGGATTAGCTGATAAACGCATACTGACAAAGCTAAAACAGGTGTTTTTTTCTGAGCTCATGAAAAAAAAAAGACTTTATGTGTTCTCACAGAACACTGATGCTACAAATGTGGATGCTATATAATATGATGCATTGCACTAAATTAAAATGTAGTGCAAAGGAGCGCAAACATGTACATAAGTAACATGAGTCAAAAATGAATCACATATAATTGTAAAACAGTGACAGAGACAATTTTTTTTGCAGAGTACTTTTACTTTTTTATAAAATGCACAACTTTTACTTCTAGCAAAATATTTACACAGAGTGGTCTTTAGTACTTTTGCATTAGTAAAGGCCTGCATATTTGTTTATGAAGGAGCTCCAGACATGACTCAGAAACCGGCAATGAATACCAGCAATTTTCATTAGTTTTAAAAAGTCAGCACTAATTTAACAATGTGCAAAGCATTTAGATAAATCCGATAAGGTGGCACTTCCCATGAGGGAAGCCCCCACACCCCTCCCTGAGGGCCCAGTGTGTGATAGATTGAGCTTGAGTAAACTGTCCAGCTTTCAGAGGGAAGTGTTGTTCAGGTTACAGGCCTGTATTATGAGAAGGCCTCGGTCTGGGCAGCTGAACAGCAGCACAGGATGTCATTAAGCAGAGAGCATTAGTACAGCTTTCACCATTCAACCTTTTAACAGCCCACTAAGATCTTAACAGAGTCTAGTGCTCAGCTCCAAGTATCATCCATCTGTTGTCGGGTTTGCTGTAAAAATGGATTGAGCTCCGTAGCAGCGTGGCTGTGGAGCGTATCTGGACAGATACGCTTTGCATCAGTGTTGTGATAATGTGGGCATCTACAGTTCTGTTATCCATCCAAGAAATGAAAAAGGACATCCTCTGTTTTGCTACCAAGTTGGCAAAGTGTGATTTTTGGCAGAGATGTCTGCCAAGAGAAGTGAATGGGTAAGGCTTTTGTTATGCAGCAGCACATCTCAGCCCTTAAATGAATTTCAGGTAGAGTGACAGTTATTTATGGTTAAAAGGACAGAAACTCACTTTTAAGGTTTAGTGCATGGGGGTCTAACTGCAGGGAAGGTGTTTTTGTCACCTCCACCTCATCGAGTGAGTCCACTATGTTGTCCCACCGTGTTTCAACAGTAACACACTTCTTTTTCTTCTTTTCTGTTTTATGGTGGGTAGCTTGGCTCTGGCACTGCTATATTCTGCCTGTTTTGGTGATTGTGCACCAGAATATTTTTCTTGTTCTCATTTTTCATGTTGTTTAGACTTTGAAACTATAGTGAAAGTGTCATCCATGTAAAGTATTACTATCAATACGGCTTTTTTCTATCAGTAGATGGGGTGGTGTAGTGGGTAGCATGAGATATTGCAACGACAATATACAAAAGAGGCATTAACCCTCAAAAATCCAACAGTTATTGGCATCCAAAAGCAGCCACTGATCTATCACCGATCCCATCAGTGCATTGAAATAATTCAGGTAAAATGCAGTCTCTCTGCTTTTCATTGTCAACACATATGACTCCTGTGGACATTCAGAGGCTCCGTAGTGAAACACTGTCATCTTCTACAACACTGATTAATCAGTGAAACTGCTGTAGTTTGACACAGTGGATGACGCTTGTTTTTAAGCACAGGTAATGATAGAATTGGCTAAATTAGTGACTTTTTCTTCAGTTTTCTCAGTTTTGATATAATAACCTTTGAGTGAACAGTTACATAACTAAAAAATTCAATTTAAGGAAATAACTGATTTTCACTGATAATATTGAAATAAATGGTGATAAATCACTTAGGAAAGGTTAAGTGTGAAGAAAGTCACCAGAAAAATAGTTGTAGGTCTTAAAGGGGTAAGGTGTAGTATTTTATTCAAGTAAAAGCCCTAAATGGACCAAACCAAGACTCTAATGGAGGCCTCGAGTCATGATAGTGTGAGATGAGGAATATTTGTTTGGTTTCATTCCACTAATTCACCAATAAATGTTAGATACTGAATTTTCAAGAGCATCAAATGCACAGCAGTGTGAACTCGCAGCTGCTGGATGTTATTCAGAGAGCACTTCTCTTTTCTATTTTTATCTATAGTTTATACATCAACGTCAGATATTTGAAGTGTTTTCTCAGTTCCTCAGTTTATCTCCCATCGGTCAAAACAATCGATATTCCTCGAAAGCACAAACAAACTTATTTTGAGCCAAACTCAAACATTATATTCCTCCTGCTGACTAATGCTCACTACAGGGAACAATAACACACAATGCAGGGAAGCAGCTCCCAAATTATTTCCTTCCCTTGATAAGGCAGTGGCTACTACAGAATAGGAGACAGGAGAGTCCTTTTTGCACCCCAGGGAGAGTACTGTGTGAGAAGATCCTGTGACTTTGGAGCCAACACCTGCCTCACTGCCACCCATGAACTCCCGCATGAGTTCCCACTCGACCTCCCACTGATTATCAGCCACTGCTGATTTCCACCACACAATTCTTTGTATGAAAGATTTAAAGCTGACACTCAGGGAAATAGGAAATGCTTGCAAGTGTCCGTCTGTGAGTTCACAGAGTGTATAATTCCCTGTTTATATAAAGGCAGTGCAATTTACAAATAGTCTGTCAGTGTTTTGATAAGGAATAATTATAGGAAATATATTTTTAATTAATTCCCTTATAACTAAAACTTCAGAGATTTTGCAGAGGTTGACTGTGGATTCAAAGTCAGACTAGAATTTAATGAGAAAAGTAACATTTGTCAGTTCATGTGTGTGTTTTACAACTAGTGGAAAATTTATATTATTAAATTCATTATTTCAAAACTCAGAGTTTGTTGTATTGCAACAGTGACACATAATATTATTAAAATAGATTTAAAATTCTAAAATATTCAGATATTAAAAAAAAAAAAGAAACTAAATGTGCTTTCCAAAATTGGTGCAATTTGTTAGTTCTACAAATTCTTGTAGAATATCATTAGATTTACCAGGTCTATCTTCAGGAAACCTCAAGGTAAATTGAGTTAAATTGACTTCAGTGATTTTATTGTATTTTATTATTTCTCAAAAAATAAAGCAACAACTGACAAAAATCTGTACCCATTAAAACAGAATCGCATTAAAACAGACAAGGAAAATGAAAAAAAAAAAAAAAGTATAAAAACTTATTTTAAAAAAAAGAAAGAAAATATACGTATACATTTACACATATACGTACATAAACATACACCCTCCATATTTTAACCTGAAAAGTGGGAAGAAGTCCAACTTATCTATACCCATCCCCATTCCATGGATATATCTTCCTTAAAATAACTTTGTTCAGCTGCTTCTTATCATATTATCTATTAATATTGTGAATGATAACAGCAATAAAAGCAATGGCAACAGTATAGGAGTCCATAATATTGTCCTATTGTCCCTGAGAATTCCCTTCCTCACCCCTGTACTTTCACCTTGATTAAATCTGTAAATATTTTAACCTCCAAATTATTCCACAGTTTTACACTTTACTATTGAAATTAATTATGTTTTCATATTAAGTTAAATTCAGCATAATATGTGCTACACAGTACATCACATCTAACCTGCTTTATTAGATAAATATTACACATACATACTCATTAAATATTAATTTAATCCTGTCTCATTTCTTACAGTGTGCCTTCATTCTGTAGTTGTGCCAAAATTCCAAATGACTATGCTACTTCCGAAAGATCTTGCATTTTTTAAGCAGGACGACAGCTTGACACGTGTGACTGTTTTTTTTACAAGTCTAAGACATGAGGGAGGCAGTGTAAATAATAGCCCACTGTAATTTTTTTATTAATCCCTAATGGGGAATTTACGTCAGGCCAGGGGCTGGCAGGGATGTGGTGCCTTGTTTAAAACTACTTTAACACGTCAGATGCCTGTTAACACACATTATCCAGCCCGGTCCCCATGTGGTTCAAGGACAATTCCTCTGTCCACAAGGCCACTCGGAGGAACACAATTCCCTAAAGTGGCTCCTTTTCACACCCAGGAGCTTCTGTAGATCATTACCTCCACATGTCCAGACAGCATGGGATACCGTCAGCATCCCGCTAGATTGTTCTCGCTGCCGATTTTTACCACATCAAAGCCTGTGACGTTTATCTTGACATACTCTGGTAGAGACAGGATTTCTTGGAGAAGCCGGTGGGCATGGGAAGGGAAAGAGGGTAATGTTCTCATTTCCCAGCAGGCAGCACTGTCTCTGTGTAGGTAAGAGGACGTGAGCAGAGTCCAGCAAACAAAGACTGGTTTTGTTTGATTATAGAGACTTAAACATTACCTAATGTTCTTGTATTTTGTAAGAGCTGCCAAAAGTGCCTTTTGTTTTTTAAACTATGTAACACACATTTAAACAAATTAGAGTCAGAAAGCAGTAGCGCCAAGGTCAATTTACGGTCAGACACAGTATTATCAGAACCTCTACACATTACTATAAGTGATCTTATTAACTGAACATGACAAACAGTCACATTGGAGAGGTCAAAAGGGGAAACCACAGCCCTGTCCAAATATCAACAGGTTGAATTTTTTTGTGTCTGTTAAATATGTTGGTCGTCTGAGCCAAGGTTATAATAGTTTTGGATTTTTCATTATAGTTTAGTTTTATTTAATTGTGACTTTTTTTTTTATTTTATTCAGTAATTTTTAATTAGTTTTTAGAGCAGGTTTACTAGTTTTTGTTAGTTGTCGTTTTTTTCTGAATGCTTAGTTTTAGTTTAGTTTAGTTTAGTTTAGTTTAGTTTAGTTTAGTTTAGTTTAGTTTAGTTTAGTATTAGTTTCAGTTTTTTCATATATTTTATCTTCTATCCTATTCAAAGAAATAAGTGAAGTTACCCTGGACACTTTATTTGGGGGTGTGGTTAGGGCGGCTCTGACTGAGCACAGACACAAACAAATGTACAGTTCAATGTATAAATTCCCTATAGCAGGTTGGAGGGGGTAATGTAGGTGGGGGTGCGATCCATACACAATGTCACTTATGTGAAAATGAGACTGAAACTTTCCATACTTTCACCGTTGGCCTCCTGACTTGTATACCTCTGTTATACCGCTGATCTGAGACAAAATTTTCACATGTTCTATCCCATATCAATACTGACAAAGACGAAAACTAAGGGAATTTTAGACATAATTTTTATGTTTTAGATAGTTTTGTAAGCACACAATACATTTTCAGTTAGTTATTGTTTTTTTCTTTTAATTTGAGTTTTTATTTATTTCAGTTAACGAAAATGTTTTTACAATTTTAGTTTTCGTCATTTTGTTCATTTTCATTAACAATAATAACCTTGATCTGAGCAGTATGTCATTGTACAATTTATTAAAACATTGGTTTCTGATGCATTCAGAAAAACTAAATGCATTTTAATCAATGCCTTAATGCAAAAAACATTAGTAAAAACAGACTTTTTAATAAGACAGCAGCCCAAAAGCTCTGCAGGAGTTTTTTTTTTTTTTTTTTTCACACTTTTTCACACAGCTACAGTAATACTTTCCAATCCCTACTTTGATACCTTTTATTCTCTGGCAGCTATCTACTCTGTTTCTCCCTCTTAGCAAAAAAGGGAAAATATTTATAGGGTAAATCCCTGCGATAAAGTTCATTGTAACCAAGATCTCACCACCACAAAGACTTCACCTTGGACCAGGCACATCTGTATGTCAGCCATTTCTCTTATTGTGTTTTAATAAAAGGGTGAAGTCTCTTCCATAATAGAAGTCTGATTGCTGCCTTGGCAACTACCACCTTCCTCTTTAAGCTTGAAGGTGTTGTTTTGTGTCCATTGATTCACTGGTCCCTTTGGAGAGTGTCAGTAAAATAACAGATACTTAAGTTCATGTTGCAGTTTGTTGAACTGAGTTCACCAGACCTCCAAAGATACATAAGACTATGGACAAAATAAAAATGGAAAGTATGCATTGTATCCACTTGGAAAGTTAAACCATGGAGGAGACAAAGGTTTGAGATACAGAAGCTGAATGTGTAAAATAAAAAGGAATGTCAAATACTGAGAAATGTTGTTTTTTTTTTTGCATGTACAGGTAATACAGTATTACATTGAAACTCTGCAATAATAGAAAGAATGTTTATATTCAGTAGAAGAAAATGGGGAAGGAAATGTGAATATTGAATAAATGCAGATATGAAATCTACTTATGGTTTGCACACTTTGACGTCATTTGCATGTGTGTTTCGCAGCGGTGTCTGATGGCATTTTTCTTCAGGATTATATTACATGCAAGGGGCAAGGTCCTCAGCGCCAAAACGAAGCCAACACTGAAGTGTTTTTAGTTGTAATACCACTGAGGGCCACTGGGAGTAGCTCCAAAACGTTGATTTTCACCAAACTTTCCTGCAAAAAAATACTACAACTAATACTAATAAGGCAGTATTTTTTTTTTTTTTTTCAGGACTCATTCCATTCTAATTTGGTTTATTTGAAAGCTAATGTAAGGGATCTGGACCAATTTTTTTTTTTTTCCTCTATTATTAATATCTTCAGTGTCTGCTAGATGACACAGCTATATTACAGTCGGACTTTCAGAGTTTTAGTTTGGTCATTTTTACAAATTGCTCCTGACACACAACTCCATTGTCGCTTTAAAATGAGTTTTTGTAGCCAGTCTTTGCTGAAGTTTACCATTTTACCAAGCCAGTAAGCTAACACTTAGCATTAGCTCATCTCTGACCCCTCAGGCTCCGGTAAATCTACCTCTTTTGCCCAAAGTCTTTTGCCTTAAGTTATACTTCCTCCCACCCCTTTTGAATGTGCAAATTAAGTCATGTATATGTATAGGTTTTGTTTTTTTTTGTTGTCTTCCATGACTTCTTACTACCTGTTTTATTTATAAAGCAGTGTTTTCCAACTTTTTGGTCAGGACCCCACGTGGGGCCACCTGGAATTCAAATGGGGTCACCTGAAATTTCTAGTAATTGATAAAAATAAATAAATAAATAAATAAAATAAAACAAACATACTGATTAAAAATATATGGTGAGATGAGAGAGACAATCCCAATAAATAAAAGACATGACAAACTGTGAAGCTGAAACTGAAGCACTGTGGTTCTGTTTATCTGTCAAATGTTCATTGCGGTCGGTTTCAGATGCTGCAGCTCTTTCATAATTCATAGTTTGAGCTCTTGTTTGTTCAGTATTAATTGTCAGCCTTGTAAATCCCAGCTGGACTGACTGTACATACCCTGACCAAGGAAAATTAAATTCACACTTTTTGCTGTAATCTACACCTGGCTTTACTGCCTCCGTCCATAATAACATACATTATATAGACTAAATGTCATCTAAAATTCATGTTTATTTGCAACATAGTATAGCAAACTATTACTTGATCAAAAATAAATTAATTTTAGCAAAAAAAAAGTCTCCCTTTTGAATGTCTGGGGTCGCCAGAAATTTGTGATGTTAAAATGGAGTCACGAGTCATAAAAGGTTGGGAACCACTATTCTAAGGACTAAGTAAGATTACTTTGCCTTGTTGCATATTTGAAAAAAACTAAACTAAAAAAGAAAAAAAAAAAAAACTATAAAAAACAAATTATGATCATATTCAGTTCCAAAAACAGCCAACATGGCAGCAGCCACATTGGAGACTACTGGCCTCATAATGACAGTTCAGAAACCAGTGGGTGACGTCATGTTTCCTCTGTTCACTAATTATACAGTCTTTGGTTGCATACACACATACACACACATATAATCCTAAATGGTGTATTTTGGGAAGCAAATCACGTTTCTTCTCATTACGTATTCAGTACTAGTCAATAAGGAAGCACCGTACAGGATACAGTTAGCCTCTTTAATGATGTCCCTTGTGCAACAGCCTTGCCTGCTTTAGGTCACTGAATTGATCAAATTAAGAACCCACAGACTAAGATGTAGCTGGGAGCTCAGTGTGGTCAGTAGTTTTGTAATACTGATGAAGCTTATTTAATAATTCAGCTCTATTTTATCACAAAATGATTATGCTGCTGTTCTGCCAATGATCCACCCCTGACTGTTTCACCATTGCTTCCTGCCAAAATTTAGGCTTTATCATGTAGCTCTTCAATGTTTCCACAGGCACCGGCTTCCTCTCCTTCCGCTGCCAAAATCTCATTGACGTGTATTTTGTCCTCTCTCATCAAAATGTTACCTCCCAAGCACTGACTATACTCTGCCTGCTCTTACTTTGTCACTGTTCTTATTTGCTCATGGCTTCCTTTCTCTTTGGTCACACCTCCATCTTCTGTGTGGTTTCTGCTGATAGCCATTCCTTCTGTTGTTGTTTCCTTGTGCCCAGCACTTGATGATAGGTGAAACCTGACTTTGCTTCCTGCCAGAGGGCATCAAGGTGGTTCTCCTCGTCATATACCTCCTGATACATTTGGAATATGTTGCTGCGTGCCAACTTGTAATCAGTCTAGATCTCTGCTTCTTTAGGAGACCATACATTCAACTTCTGCCTTTTGTTTGGCTGTGCTGCAGAGCTTTTAGCCTCTCTTATTCTACACTTTTGATGTACTGAGGAGGGCTGATCTGGTTGTACTTAGACTGCTGCTGAAAGTCCGATGTACGTTGTGATTCTTCTACCACTGATGAAGTTGCTCAGAGGTCAGATTTCTCCTTGTTTATGACCATTTCATCAAGATCATCAAACAATCAAAGTTAATTTGTTTCATATTAAGTCTGAATACAGTTCATTTTACTCATTCAGGTTCTTAGCACCCTTCTAAAGAGCATCTTGAACAAGTTGATGACCAAGGCCAGATATGTGGGAAATATATATCCCCATCCAAAGCACAGTGCAAAACCAAGGAGCTGGCAGTAGAGAGTAAGTTTGAGCTCTTTCACTACAGAAGCATAAGCCACTTTTACGCAGAGATCCCAGAAAAAACGTGAGATGGTGATCCCACCTTTTTGCCATCATTGACTGATTTACAGGGGTAAGGACTAACAGGTGACACAGGCTGGACTTTTACACAGCGGACCTGGGTTCAGCACAGCGTATAGTGTGACGTATAACTTGGGCCTTGGAAATACCCCAAGCATAGCAGTGTTGCTAACCTCTCTGGAGTCTTTCACCGTTCCACAAATGTTAGCATGGTCAGAGTCATCCACCCGAAGTAACAACAGCTTGCGGATCTCAGCATCTCCCCAGTTCGACATCTTTCTGGTCACGATGAGATGTTTGTTGACTGTACACAGCCCTCGCTCATTTTTAAATCCCCCCCCAGCTCAGGGGTCGCACATGCAATACGTCATCAAAGTGACACCTTGGTTGTAGAACAAGAGGTGTTCCTTTTAGCGTTCCAGAATTATGATTCCACCTTTATCACAGCTCTGTTACTACCTCCAGAAGCATTACAAAGGCACAATAAAGATGGGACCAAATGATCCCACCATTTAGTTTACACAGATGTCATTCCAGAATAAAGGCAAAATTTCATTTCATTTATTAAGATCCCCATTAGCAACTGAAACATCAGTTGCTATTCTTCCTTGGGTCTCCTCTACCTTACATTACAATTTTAATTATTAACATTAATTTTACACCATTCACGCCCACGCGCGCGCGCACACACACACACAAATGGGACATATACAACAGCCCAATTCAATAAAAATAAACAAACAGAATATATGCTATACATTCATACACATACACCAAACAATAGTTGTCTGATACAAATCATAAGACATCTTTCAATAATATCAATACTCTTTCCATTTCATGTCCAATGTGTAAACAAGAAAAGTTTTAATTTCTTTTGAAAACATTTTCTGTTATTTTTCAACAGCAGAAATCCTGGCAATCCATTCCATGCAACCATGGCCCAATAAAAAACAGTCCACTGTAACTGATTTGTTCTGTCTAAAGGCAGAACACACTATATTTCACTGGTTTGCCTTGTACAATAATTATGTTGCTCAACAAAAAAATGACAGTTTTCTGTCAATAATTTCTGGAGTTTTTGTTGCTATAATGTTGCAAATAAATGATAATAAAAAATATTTCAATCTAGGTTTTCCGGTTAACCATGCCAAACTGTTGTGCATTGTGTTTATATTAGTTCTGTATGGGCAACCCAAAACAATTTGTGCCGCTTTGTTCTGTGGAACTTGCAATTTGTGTAAATTATTTTCATTAGTAGCGAAATATTCCTGTAACACAGGTGTTGTGTAAAAGGGGCTATAGTTAGACAAACCAGAGGAGCTGATTGTTGTGCAAAAAGGATAAGATCTTTCTCTAGGTTGACACAAGTGAACATTTCAGTCTCCAGTTGATGAAGCATGATGTTCAAAATTGAATCCAGACTTGCTCAGTTGATATTAGCGTCAATCCTACTGCCCAAATTAAGTTAAATGACCCTATCTAATTAACTTTATACCTGAAAGGTATTCAGCTGAAACTGTTCCAGAGTTTCTTTTTTGGTTGTGGAGAGAAAGGCTTGTGATGGCATCATACTATTTAATTCCGATAAGTTTGTTTTTTAAATGTGTTATATTTAGTCAAATCTAGTGGGGAAATTGCAGATTACAATCAACTGATTTTGCGGTGCCCTGTACCAGTAAAAAGGCCCTTGTTTTAAAGGCAGTGTTTGTTTTGTCTGTTCTGGGCTGTTTAGTCAAAGGGCTTTAAACTCTGGTCCAAACTGTTGTTGGAGACAGTAAAGCAGCTGAACAGACGCCACATACAACTGAAAAAACAGGACGAAAGGAAATCTGCTCTGAGCTATTGCAGCAATGAGATTTAGCAGACACAGAGTAAATTAATCACATATAAACTGATTTTGTGGCAAACAAAACAAAACAAAAAAATACACAATCATTTTTTATTTTGAGATGATTCTCTATGAATATTATATTCAATTAGATTCCCTGTAGTTTAAAGGAGTGATATTTTGCTCTTTTTAAATGGAATTATGCATTTTCAAACATTTCCCTGTGGTCTACATAAACTGTAAATGCTCTGCTTGGGTCTGAATTCTTCATTCATTCAACTCCACAGGTCCATCTTCAACTCTATTTCTGAGTAATGACACCAGAAAGGTCATTTTGAGCGCTGGCCCTTAAAATGCACGTGAGCCACTTCATGCCCCACCCCCTCCAGGTTGTTGGCTGTGCTGCTCTGTCCCGTTCAACCAACAACTGAACATTTTAGGTATTCGGCTCGAAGTTTGGACAGATTTTCAGTATGGACTACAACCACTGCCGCTGATAAACAGTTATGTCGTACTCAGAGAAATGTTTGTCGGATGTCTTGACCTTATATGTGCAAATGTCGTGACGTAACTAATTATAGACGTAATAAATTAAGAGGGAAATGAAACAGGTTGTAGAAATGAACACGATTATTGCTAAAATGAATATAAAGATAGCTTTGCAGCACCTGGAGGGTTCAAATTCAAACTTTTTGAACTATTATGGTCCCCAAACACCAAAATAAAGCCCAGCTCTACTAAGATCCCAATTTGCATGTATTAATTTAGTGCGCAATCTATAATTTTGCGTGTGGGGTTGAACCTGCAGGTTGCAGGTGATTTACTAAGACTGTTTGCGCCAATGTCAACAGGTGCAAAGTCTTGCAGACTGCCCTATTCAAATAAGGATTTTATGTGCGCTAAACTGCTCTGGGATAAGGCAGTACTAATAGTAACAGTGTGCTGAATGATCCAGATCCACGGAAATGTAACGTTGGAGGGGTTTAGTCATAGAAGGTATTGCATAACTTATTCATTCATTTATTTTTCATTTTAAATGTGTGTGTGTATGTGTGTGTGGGGGGTGTAGTTGGATTGAATGACTGACAGGAAATTTTGTCACATCAGGAGTGGAAAGAGTCCCGTAAAGTGTGTGTGCATCCATGTGCGTGTGTGTGTGTGTGTGTGTGTGTGGGTGCATACATCTCAATTGTTTTTTCTTCCGTTACTCCAAAAATAATCACACAACGGTGAGAAATGCATTCTCTGCATCTCGTTTCATCATTTCTTTGTCTCCTAACCACTTCCATGTGTATGCAATTACACATCCAACCTGTTTGCACCTCCTTTTGAGACGTGTTAAATATAGACGCAGTTTTATCAGTAAAATTGCTTTTGGGGTTGACAAATCACTTTGCATGTACTAAATTAATATATTTACATTTTCTCCTCCCAGCACACACACAACTGCGTATAAACGCCCCATACTGTATATTCATTGTGGCAAATGTACTAACTGGATGCAGACGCGCTATTATGCACCTTTGAAAGACGCAAACCTTAGTGCACACTGTTAGCAAATCAGTTTGTACATTTTGTGAGTTTACACATGTTTTAATACATGCAAACCTTTAGTAGATCCGGCTCTAAATGTACCAAAGACTAATAAAAGTGGGTTTAGCAAAATATGACCCCTTTAACACCATGAATTTTTAAGGTATTAAGATGTGGTGTATAGAAGATTTGAGAATAGAAATTTGTAAGAAAAGATCTGACAAACTACACGAAGATTCTTCAAACTGAATATAATTTTTATTCCAGAAAATTTCTTCAAATGTGCCAAATTTCTTCGAGGAGTTATTTTACACATTGTTTCCTCTGATATTGAATTGCTGGACAGAGGAGTGGAGACAACTGAAAGTAACGTTTTGTTCTTTCACAAGGTCACTGACGAAACACATGCATGTGAACATTGTTTTTTCAAATTGTGAACCACAGACAGATAAATTATTGGACCCTCTGCGCAGGGTGGAGCTTGAGGCTGAGCTTCAAACATTCCATTTAAAATTAAAAATGTTTGAGGACATGTACTAAATTATTGTTGACATCTTGCTATATTTGTTCGTGGTAGTTCTTCTCGGTTCAACTGGGGCTAAACCAGTCCAGTTGAACCTAGAACTACCAAGAAGAATGATAACTTGGGCAAATGTGAACCTACACAGACATCTTGCTATTTTTGCAACCACCCTCCATCCTGCAACCGTGAATGTACAATCGTCTGAGTTCCTTCTTGATTATGTGAAGTCAGAGATGTACAGAAAGCACAATGCCTCACCCATAAGCACGTGTGGTATAATGAGGACTACTATATATAATAAGGAAGTCATTTCATTTTCATTATTTTTGGCCTCCTAATGACTGTATCTCTAAGGACATAGTGCAATTTGGCTTCATTGTTTCCCTTCTCAGTATGAAAACAGATGGCCTTACACACCCATACACCCACGCCGTCTCCTTTGTGCATTCACACACTCTACGGTCTAGAGGTGTACTTTTGAACTGTCCTCACACCGTGGATGGCTGTTAACAGTTAGTAATGCTTCCACGTTTCTGATTACGTAATTACAATAGTACGGCCGTTTCACAAACAATACACATGATCACCTCTAAAGGCGTTTTTGTTTCTGGTCGAGCCTCAGTGGTCAGTAGGAGGTGCTAAAAAAGGAGTCACCACCACAAAGGCCAGAAGGTCAACTTCCCATTAGAGCACATGTCCACCCTCATGTAGACTCACTCACACTTTCAGAGGACATAGTATGACACATTGCCTGTCAGCCCTCTGCAGGAGCAACAGAACTGGAAGAAAAAAACCTGTTTCTTCTGCTGTGAAGAAGAAATGATGATACCTGTTATGAGTAGTTAGCAAAACATTTGCCAAAATTTTGAGGATCCCTAAATCAGGGGTGTCAAACTCATTTTAGTTCAGGGGCCACATTCAGCCCAACTGGATCTGCAGTGGGCCGAACCAGTGAAATAATAACAGTGAAAAAAGTAAAATTATATCATGATCAGATTTATATCTACAAAGTTTCCTCAAAAATTTGAATAACATGAACAACTTGAATTGTCTTAAGAAAAATAAGTGCAATTTTAACAATATTCTGCCTCGTTTTTATCAGTTTATCATTTACACATGTGCGTTACAATCACACAAAACATTTAGTAACAGGCAGAATATTGGTAAAATTGCGTTCACTTTTCTTAAGGCATTTC
Organism: Sphaeramia orbicularis; assembly: GCF_902148855.1. Classification (NCBI taxonomy): domain Eukaryota; kingdom Metazoa; phylum Chordata; class Actinopteri; order Kurtiformes; family Apogonidae; genus Sphaeramia; species Sphaeramia orbicularis. The sequence goes on from NC_043973.1 coordinate 28,342,432, forward strand.
CATTTGTTCATATTTGTTCAGTTTATTCACGTTTTTTGTAAAAGTATAGTTTGGTAATTTAAACATTTTCATGTAATTTTACTTTTTTACACCTAAAAAACAAAGAGAAAATTTGGGGTTATCATTATTTATAGGTTATAATGATAATATTTTACTAGTTCTGACCCACTTCAAATCTAATCAGACTGTATGTGTCTGTGTGTGGAACCTGAATTAACCGATTAAGACCCAGCTATGGGTTTTCTTTCCACATTTGTGGACAAGCTTTTCACAACTTTATATAAAAAAAAAGAAAAGAAAACTGTCCACCACGAAGGACATTCCATAAAAATTTTAAAAACTGCATCTGAAAAAACTGTTGCATCATGATGTTTCCAATATAGGCACTTATTTAATAAAAAAAACAAAAAAAGCTGGTACTTTGCTGACATTTCCTGGGTGTTAGGAGGTTAAAATGATTTTGACACCACTGATTGTTAATATCTTCAGTGTAATTTTTGCATTTCACAAATTCATCCCATGGGCTGGATTGGACCCTTCGGTGAGCCGGATTTGGCCCCCGGGCCACATGTTTGACACCTGTGCCCTAAACTGATGATGTTTAACAATACACAGAAGTACAATGGGTTTGTGTTTTTGTCATTTAGCTGCATCACTGCCTCATTTGGTAGCATTTGTTTTCCCTCCAAACAATAATTCTACTTTTCTCCTGCAATTAAATATAATATGCCACATGTTGTCACATTGAATTGAAAAATTTCACCCAAAAAAAATTGATTCAGTCTGATTCAATTTGATTTGATTCGATTTGATCGTCTGCGTAGGACACAGCATGTTGACCATTACCTGAAGTATGTAGTAAATCAGCTGAGATAGTGGTACCATCAGTGACTCCCTCTTCTTATCTGAAGCACTTAAGAGTAGTTCAGATGTTTAAAGGTTTGGGCACTTAATCATACATTTATAGCTCAAGGTTTATGGAGAATCTCAGTCTGACTAGTACAATTT